>NC_140989.1:104970902-105132725 GCF_052327205.1 Somniosus microcephalus
TCATACCTGAACGATTAAAAGACATCTTGGCTAACGCCAAAGAAGTGTTTCAACAGGAACTAGGAACCTTGAAAGGCGTCACCACCTCAATAAAAGTGGAAGATGCGGCAATTCCCAAATTTTTTAAGGCAAGGCCGGTGCCATACGCAATTCGTCCAGCAGTCGAGGCAGAGCTGGAGAATTTGGAAAAAGCAGGCGTGTTATCCAAGGTAGATTGGAGCGAGTGGGCAACACCCATCGTCCCGGTCATGAAGAAAACATTGAATAATGATAAATCTGAAGAACAGAGAAAAATTCGCATCTGTGGGGACTTCAAGGTGACTGTAAACCTGGTCCTTCACACGATACAGTATCCTCTTCCAAGGATAGAAGATATTTTCACCTCACTATCTGGAGGGAAACGTTTCACCAAAATTGACTTGGCACAGGCATATCTACAGATGGAGGTTGAGGAGGCCTCTAAAAAGTATCTCACGATAAACACACACAAAGGCCTGTACCAGTACAATCGACTGGTTTTCGGAGTAGCATCAGCTCCAGCTATCTGGCAAAGAGCTATGGAGCAAGTCCTGCAAGGGATTCCGGGGACTCAATGCTACCTAGACGACATCCTTGTAACAGGAGAAAACGACAACGAGCACCTTGCCAATTTGGAGCAGGTGCTCACTAGGCTGAGAGAACGGGGCCTACGAGCAAATCGCCCCAAGTGCGAATTTTTCCAGAAACAAATATCATATTGTGGCCCTATAATTAACGAAGAAAGTTTGCATAAGTCACCTGAAAAAATTGAAGCGGTCATAAAAGCCCCAGCACTTGAAAATGTCTCACAATTAAGGTCGTTCCTGGGATTGATAAATTACTATCATAAATTTTTACCGAACTTGTCAACTGTTCTGCACCCTCTTAATGAACTGCTACAAACAGGAGTAATTTGGAAATGGAGCGAAGACTGTAAACGTGCCTTCCACAAATGCAAAGGCTTGATCACGTCCAAGGAAGTGTTGGCTCATTACAACCCATCACTGCCAATCAGACTGGCGTGCGATGCATCCCCTTACGGCGTAGGAGCGGTATTATCGCATAGATTCCCTGATGGCTCGGAGCGGCCGATAGCTTTTGCGTCACGCTCACTGAACTCAGCTGAGCGTAACTATGCCCAGATCGACAGGAAAGCACTCAGCCTGGTGTGGGGAGTGAAGAAATTCAACCATTACCTACACGGACAAAAATTTACCTTGTTGACTGAGCATCAACCCCTCGTCTCCATATTCAACCCGAAAAAGGGCGTTCCCATTATGACAGCGCAAAGGCTACAGAGGTGGTCCCTTTTCCGAGGGGCACACCAATATGACATAGAATACAAAGGATCAAAACAGCATGGGAATGCTGACGGTTTATCGCGCCTACCGTTGCCAACGGTAGAAGAGGCACCTACAGTGGACCCAGTGGAGATGTTCCACTCAACCATAGCAGAATGTCTACCAGTAACAAATTCTACCATTGAAAAGGAAACGAGAAATGACCCGACTCTCTCACGAGTCTACGATTTAACGGTGAAGGGATGGCCAGCACATGGCGAACCACTGTTGCCAGCATTCTCGCAAAGAAGAGAACAGCTGTCAGTGTGCCGAGGAACCTTGATGTGTGGATCCAGAGTGGTGATTCCACCCAAACTCCAGGATAAAGTGCTAAAGGAGCTTCACGAGGGGCATCTGGGTGGAGTGAAAATGAAGAACCTAGCCAGAGCGTTTGTATGGTGGCCAGGTATCGATGGAGACATCGAAGAAATGACCAAGAGCTGTCTAGGATGCCAGAAGGTCCAAAACGCCCCACCACAAGCCCCTCTACATCCATGGGAGTGGCCCTCATCTCCATGGCAAAGGGTACATATCGACTTTGCTGGTCCATTTATGGACTCAATGTTCTTAATCGCGGTTGATGCACACTCCAAGTGGCCGGAGGTAATAAAGATGTCCTCCACCACCACGGAAAAAACCATCACAGTATTAAGGACCATATTTGCCAGGAATGGGCTGCCTGAACAGATCTGTTCTGATAATGGACCGCAATTTGTGTCCAAAGAATTCAGGAAGTTCTTAAAAAACAATGGGGTTAAGCACTACACGTCCGCCCCATACCATCCCGCCACCAATGGATTAGCTGAAAGGTTTGTCCAGACCTTCAAGAAGGCCATAAAGGCCATGGGTAATGAAGGCATAAATCTACAACATAAGGTAGATAGCTTCTTGTTTGCATACAGGAATGCAACACATGTGGTTACAAACCAAACTCCCGCCATGATGTTTTTCAATAGAAGACTAAGATGCCGGCTGGATTTGATCAAGCCAAACATCAGAAGGGACGTAGAGAACCGGCAATTTCAAGGCATGAATGAAAGGCCAACTAGAACCTTCCAGATAGGTCAACAAGTTTTGGCCCGGGACTACCGTACCGAGAAATGGCAGCCTGGAACTATTTGCACACGACTAGGACTGCTGATGTATACCGTGGACATTGGTGAAAGCATAATAAGGCGCCATGCTGACCAGATCATAGAGTCATCCGAAAAGGGACAACCTACACCACAACTCTATACGCCTAATGATGAAGCAGAGATACCCATAGTATCTACCTCCGATCCGGTGATACTGGAACCAGATGAACCCGACACTGGCATTCAAGCCGAATCGACCTTGCCAAAAGAACCTACTACACCGAGGCGTTATCCGGACCGAGTCAGGAAGCCTCCAGAGACTGACTTATAATTGATTAACTGCAGCAAATGTGTAGATTATTGTTCTTGTAAACATGTTAATTAATGATTACTTAAAATGTTATGTACTAATTATCTAAAAGGGGAGGAATTGTAGTGTATGTACCTTTAAGAGCCCCTGTGTACTGTAATACCGGTAGTGACCACTCGGGTATATAAGCTTGTATAGCGTCTTGTATCTTTTAGTTCATCTCCAGACTTTGTTCAGTAAACACCTGTTAAAGCAACTCCTGCATTCCGTGTCTCCATTAACACACGGATACAACAATACTGTGGAGGAGGAATTCCTGGAGTGTTTACGGGATGGTTTCCTGGACTAATATGTCAAGGAACCAACCAGAGATCAGGCCATCTTAGACTGGGTATTATGTAACAAGGAAGGATTAATTGGCAATCTTGTTGTATGAGGCCCCTTGGGTTGAACCATCGAATTCTTCATTAAGATGGAGAATGAAGTAGTTGACTCGGAGACTAGGGTCCTCAATTTAAATAAAGGAAGCTACGATGGTCTGAGGAGCGAGTTGGGTAGGATTGATTGGGGAATGGCACTCAAAGGGTTGACGGTGGATAGGCAATGGCAAACATTCAAAGACCGAATGGATGAACTACAGAATTTGTTCATCCCAGTTTGGCATAAAAATAAAACAAAAAAGGTGACCCAACCGTGGCTAACGAGGGAAATTAGCGATAGCATAAGGTCCAAGGAGAGGGCATATAAATTGGCCAGAAAAAGCAATAATCCTGAGGATTGGGAGCAATTTAGGATTCAACAAAGGAGGACAAAGGGATTAATTAAGAAAGGGAAAATAGAATATGAGAGTAAGCTTTCAGGGAACATAAAAACGGACTGTAAAAGCTTTTATAGATATGTGAAGAGAAAAAGATTGGTGAAGTCAAGCGTAGGTCCCTTGCAGTCAGAATCGGGGAATTTATAATGGGGAACAAAGAAATGGCAGACCAACTAAATACATATTTTGGTTCTGTCTTCACAAAGGAGGACACAAATAACCTCCCAGAGATGCCGGGGAACATAGGGTCTGATGAAAGGGTGGAACTGAAAGAAATCAGTATTTGTAGGGAAATGGTGTTAGGAAAATTGATGGGACTGAAGGCCGATAAATCCCCAGGGCCTGATAATCTACATCCCAGGGTACTTAAGGAAGTGGCCCTAGAAATAGTAGATGCATTGCTGGTCATCTTCCAGAACTCGATAGACTCTGGAACGGTACCCATGGATTGGCGGGTAGCTAATGTTACCCCACTATTCAAAAAAGGTGGTAGAGAAAAGGCGGGGAATTATAGACTGGTAAGCTTGACATCAGTAGTGGGGAAAATGCTAGAGTCCATTATAAAAGATGTAATAGCAGAGCACTTGGAAAGCAGTGACTGGTTCGGACAAAGTCAACATGGATTTACAAAAGGTAAATCATGCTTGACTAATCTACTGGAATTTTTTGAGGATGTAACTGGTAAAATAGATAAGGGAGAACCAGTGGATGTGGTGTATTTAGACTTTCAGAAGGCTTTCGATAAGGTCCCGCATAAGAGATTAGCATGCAAAATTAAGGCACATGGGATTGGGGGCAAAGTATTGACTTGGATAGAGAACTGGTTGGCGGACAGAAAGGAAAGAGTTGGAATAAACAGGTCGTTTTCCAAGTGGCAGGCAGTGACTAGTGGGGTACCGCAAGGATCGGTCCTAGGACCCCAGCTGTTCACAATATATATTAATGATCTGGACGAGGGAATTGGATGTAATATCTCCAAATTTGCAGACGACACAAAGCTGGGTGGGAGGGTATGCTGTGAGGAGGATGTCGTGAAACTCCAGTACGATTTGGACAGGTTGGGTGATTGGGCAGAAACATGGCAAATGCACTATAATGTGGATAAATGTGAGGTTATCCACTTTGGTGGCAAAAACAGGAAGGCAGATTATTATTTGAATGGCAATAGATTGGGAGAAGGGGAAGTGCAAAGAGACCTGGGTGTTCTTGTGCACCAGTCGCTGAAGGTAAGCATGCAGGTGCAGCAGGCGGTTAAGAAGGCAAATGGTATGTTGGCCTTCGTAGCAAGAGGGTTCGAGTACAAGAACAAGGATGTCTTGCTGCAGTTGTACAGGGCCTTGGTGAGACCGCACCTTGAGTATTGTGTGCAGTTTTGGTCGCCTTACCTGAGGAAGGACGTTCTTGCCATGGAAGGAGTGCAGCGAAGATTCACCAGGCTGATACCTGGGATGGCAGGAATGACGTATGAGGAGAGATTGTGTCGATTGGGCTTATACGCACTGGAGTTTAGAAGATTGAGAGGGGATCTCATCGAAACCTATAAAATTCTGTCAGGCCTGGACAGACTAGATGCAGGAAGGATATTTCTGATGGCCGGGGAGTCCAGAACCAGGGGTCATAGTCTAAGGATAAGGGGTAAGCCATTTAGGACTGAAATGAGGAGGAATTTCTTCACCCAGAGAGTGGTGAACCTGTGGAATTCTCTACCACAGAAGGCAGTCCTGCTCCTATCTTCTATGTTTCCTTTATTTAAATTCAGGACCCCAGTCTCTGAGTCAACTACTTCATTGTCCATCTTAATGAAGAATTCAATCATATTATGATCGCTCCGACCCAAGGGGTCTCGTACAACAAGATTGCTAATTAATCCTTTCTCGTTACATAATACCCAGTCTAAGATGGCCTGATTTCTGGTTGGTTCCTCGACATATTGGTCCAGCAAACCATCCCGTAAACACTCCAGGAATTGCTCCTCCACAGTATTGTTACTAATTTGGTTAGCCCAATCGATATGTAGATTAAAGTCACCCATGATGACAGCTGTGCCCTTTTTGCACGCTTCTCTAATTTCCCTTCAAATGCCATCCCCAACCTCCACATTACTGTTTGGAGGTCTATATACCACTCCCACTAACGTTTTCTGCCCCTTGATATTTCTCAGTTCTAGGGAAGATAGATTATGAAAGTAAACTAGCAAAAAATATAAAAACAGATAGCAAGAGTTTCTACAGCTACATAAAAAGAAAAAGGGTGGCTAAAGTGAACGTTGGTCCCTTAGAGGATGGGACTGGGAAACTAGTGGTGGGGAACATGGAGATGGCAAAGACGCTGAACAAATATTTTGTATCAGTCTTTACAGTGGAGGACACTAAAAATATCCCAACACTGGACAAACAGGGGGCAATGGGGGTGGGGAGGAGCTAAAGACGATTAAAATCACTAAGGAGATGATACTCAGTAAATTAATGGGACTTAAGGCAGATAAATCCCCCGGACCTGATGGCCTACATCCTAGGGTCTTGAGAGAAGTGGCGGTAGGGATTGTGGATGCATTGGTGATTATTTTCCAGAACTCCCTGGACTCAGGAAAGGTCCCGGCAGATTGGAAAACTGCTAATGTAACACCCTTATTTAAGAAGGGAAGTAGACAAAAAGCTGGAACTATAGACCAGTTAGCCTAACATCTGTGGTTGGCAAAATGTTGGAGTCCATTATTAAGGAAACAGTAACAGAACATTTGGATAAACATAATTTAATAGGACAGAGTCAGCATGGTTTTACGAAGGGGAAGTCATGTTTGACAAATTTGCTCGAATTCTTTGAGGATGTAACATACAGGGTGGATAAAGGGGAACCAGTGGATGTAGTGTATTTGGACTTCCAAAAGGCATTTGACAAGGTGCCACACAAAAGATTACTGATCAAGATAAGAAATCACGGGATTGGGGGTAATATACTGGCATGGGTGGAAGATTGGCTATCTAACAAAAAACAAAGAGTTGGGATAAATGGTTCATTCTCGGGCTGGCAATCAGTAACTAGTGGTG
Source organism: Somniosus microcephalus (assembly GCF_052327205.1). NCBI lineage: Eukaryota > Metazoa > Chordata > Chondrichthyes > Squaliformes > Somniosidae > Somniosus > Somniosus microcephalus. Next base: position 104,977,511 of record NC_140989.1, read on the forward strand.
TTCCACAGGGGTCAGTGCTGGGACCCCAACTCTTTACAATCTATATTAACGATTTGGAGGAAGGGACCGAGTGCAACATATCCAAGTTTGCCGACGATACAAAGATGGGAGGGAAAGCAGTGAGTGAGGAGGACATAAAAAACCTGCAAAAGGACATAGACAGGCTAAGTGAGTGGGCAGAGATTTGGCAGATGCAATATAATGTTGGAAAGTGTGAGGTTATGCACTTTGGCAGAAAAAATCAAAGAGCAAGTTATTATCTAAATGGAGAGAAACTGCAAAGTGCTACAGTACAAAGGGATCTGGGGGTCCTGGTGCATGATACACAAAAAGTTAGTATGCAGGTGCAGCAGGTGATCAGGAAGGCCAATGGAATCTTGGCTTTTATTGCAAGGGGGATGGAGTATAAAAACAGGGAAGTCTTGCTGCAGTTATACAGGGTATTGGTGAGGCCACACCTGGAATACTGCGTGCAGTTTTGGTTTCCATACTTAAGAAAAGATACACTTGCTCTCGAGGCGGTTCAGAGAAGGTTCACTCGGTTGATTCCGGAGATGAGGGGGTTGACGTATGAGGAAAGGTTGAGTAGGTTGGGACTCTACTCATTGGAGTTCAGAAGAATGAGAGGCGATCTTATCGAAACACATAAGATTGTGAGGGGGCTTGATCGGGTGGATGCAGTGAGGATGTTTCCACTGATGGGTGAGACTAGAACTAGGGGCATAATCTAAGAATAAGGGGCTGCCATTTCAAAACTGAGATGAGGAGAAACTTCTTCACTCAGAGGGTAGTAAATCTATGGAATTTGCTACCCCAGAGAGCTGTGGAAGCTGCAACATTAAATAAATTTAAAATGGAGATAGACAGTTTCCTAGCAGATAAGGGAATTAGGAGTTACGGGGAGAGGGCAGTGAAGTGGACGTGAGTCTAGATTCGGATCAGCCATGATCCTATTGAATGGCGGAGCAGGCCCGAGGGGCCGTATGGCCTACTCCTGCTCCTACTTCTTATGTTCTTATATTTTTACCCATACAGATTCCACATCATCAGAGGTAATATCCTTCCTTCCAATTGTGTTAATCCCTTCTTTAACCAGTAATGCTACCCCACCTCCCTTTCCTTTTTGCCTATCTTTCCTGAATATTGAACACCCCTGGATGTTGAGTTCCCAGCCTTTGCCACCCTGGAGCCATGTTTCTGTAATCCCAATCAAATCATATTCGTTTACCTCTATTGTGAGCACATTGCAGATGCCCTACCTATAATCTTCCAAAGTTCTCCAGATTCAGGAACCGTCTCTTTAGATTGGAAAATTGCACGTCACTCTACTTTTTAAGAATGGCGAGAGGGAAACCAGGGAATTATAGACCAGTTAGTCTAACATCTGTTGTCGGGAAATTGCTAGAGTCTATAATTAAGGATAGGGTGACTGAACACCTCGAAAATTTTCAGTTCATCAGAGAAAGCGAGCATGGATGTGTGGAAGGTAGGTCACGCCTGACAAACCTGATTGAATTTTTTGAAGAGGTGACTAAAGTAGTGGACAGGGGAATGTCTATGGATGTTATTTATATGGACTTCCAAAAGGCATTTGATAAACTTCCACATGAGAGACTGTTAACTAAGGTAGAAGACCACGGAATTGAGGGCAAATTATTGACCTGGTTAGGAAATTGGCTGAGCGGCAGGAGACAGAGAAAGTTGCACAAAGGAGTGGGAGAGACAGATAGCACTCGAGTAAGAAATAGTATGGTATTAGGTGGGGTCAGACTAACAAAGAATACAAGAAGGTCTAAGATAGGTTTACAGTGCAAGTGTGTGAATGCACGAAGTGTGGTAAATAAGGTTGGTGAGCTGCAGGCGCAAATAGACACATGGGACTATGATGTCGTGGCGATAACGGAGACCTGGCTCAAAAAAGGGCAGCATTGGGTACTAAATATTCCTAGATATAAGGTGTTCAGGAAAGATAGGGAACGAAAGAAAGGAGGTGGGATGGCAGTATTGATTAATTAGAATATTACAGTGCTGGAGAGAGAGGATGTCCTGGAGGGGTCAAGGACAGAATCTATTTGGTTAGAGTTAAGAAATAATAGAGGTGCCAGTACGCTACTAGGTATATTCTGTAGGCCGCCAACTAGTGTGAAGGATATAGAGGAGCACATTTGCAGGAAAATTACAGAGAGGTGCAAGAACTATAGAGTAGTGATAATGGGGGACTTCAACTATCCTAATATAGACTGGGATAATAATAAAGGGCAGAGAAGGGGAAGAAATTCTGAAGTGCATTCAAGAGAACTTTCTTGATCAGTGTGTTTCTGGCCCAACGGGGAAGGAGGCATTGCTGGATCTGGTTCTGGGGAATGAGGTGGGCCAAGTAGAGCAAGTGTCAGTAGGGGAATATTTAGGGAACAGTGATCACAGTCTCATAAGGTTTAGATTAGCTATGGAAAAGAACAGGGAGCAATCTAGAGTAAAAATAGTTAATTGGAGGAAGGCCAATTTCAGTGGGTTGAGAATGGATCTGGCCCGGGTAAATTGGAATCAAAGATTGGCAGGCAAAACTGTAATCGAACAATGGACTGCCTTTAAAGAGGAGATGGTTCAGCTACAGTCAAGGTACATTCCCATGAGGGGGAAAGGTAGAGTAACCAAAGCCAGAGCTCCCTGGATGACAAAAGAGATAGAGAGTAAGATGAAGCAGAAAAAGAGTGCGTATGACAGATATTAGGTTGAGAATACAAGTGAGAACCAGGCTGAATATAGAAAGTTCAAAGGGAAAGTGAAAAGGAAATAAGAGGGACAAAGAAAGGGTATGAGAATAGATTGGCAGCTAACATAAAAGGGAATCCAAAAGTCTTCTATAGGCATATAAATAGTAAACGGGTAGTAAGAGGAGTGGGGCCGATTAGGGACCAAAAAGGAGACCTATGCATGTAGGCAGAGGTACTAAATGAGTACTTTGCATCTGTCTTTACCAAGGAAGAAGATGCTGCCAAAGTCATGGTGAAAGAGGAGGTAGTGGAGATACTGGATGAGATAAAAATTGATAAAGAACAGATACTAGAAAGGCTGGCTGTACTTAAAGTAGATAAGTCACCATGGGATGCATCCTAGGATGCTGAGGGAAGTAAAGGTAGAAATTGCGGAGGTACTGGCCATAATCTTCCAATCCTCCTTGGATGCGGGGGTGGTGCTAGAGGACTGGAGAATTGTAAATGTTACACCCTTGTTCAAAAAAGGGTGTAAAGATAAACCCAGCAACTACAGGACAGCCAGTTTAACCTTGGTAGTGGGGAAGCTTTTAGAAACGATAATCCAGGACAAAATTAACAGTCACTTGGACAAGTGTAGATTAATTAAGGAAAGCCAGCACGGATTTGTTAAAGGCGAATTGTGTTTAACTAACTTGATTGAGTTTTTTGATGAGGTAACAGAGAGGGTTGATGAGGGCAATGTGGTTGATGTGGTGTACATGGACTTCCAAAAGGCGTTTGATAAAGTGCCACATAATAGGCTTGTCAGCAAAGTTGAAGCCCATGGAATGAAAGGGACAGTGACAGTATGGATATGAAATTGGCTAAGTGACAGGAAACAGAGAATAGTGGTGAACGGTTGTTTATCAGACTGGAGGAAGATACACAGTGGTGTTCCCCAGGTGTCGGTACTGGGACCAATGCTTTTTCTTGATATATATTAATGACTTAGACGGGTATAGAGGGCACAATTTCAAAATATGCAGATGACATAAAACTTGGAAGTATCGTGAACAGTGAGGAGGATAGTGATAGACTTCAAGAGGACAGACAGGCTGGTGGAATGGGCGGACACGTGGCAGATGAAATTTCATGCAGAAAAGTGTGAAGTGATACATTTTGGTTGGAAAAACAAGGAGAGGAAATATAAACTAAAGGGTAGAATTCTAAAGTGTGCATGAACAGCGACCTGGGGGTATAAGTGCACAAATTGTTGAAGGTGGCAGGGCAGGTTGAGAAAGCGGTTAAAAAAGCATACAGGATCATGGGCTTCATAAATAGAGGCATAGAGTACAAAAGCTGGTTCGGCCTCAACTGGAATATTGTGTCCACATCTGGGCACTGCACTTTAGGAAGGACGTGAAGGCCTTAGAGAGGGTGCAGAAAAGATTTACAAGAGTGGTTCTAGGGATGAGGGACTTCAGTTACATGGATAGACTGGAGAAGCTAGGGTTGCTCTCTTTAGAGCAGAGAAGGTTGAGAGGAAATTTGATAGAGGTGTTCAAAATCATGAGGGTTCTAGACAGAGTAGATAGAGAGAAACTGTTCCCATTGGCGGAAGGGTCGAGAACCAGAGGACATAAATTTAAGGTGATTGACAGAAGAACCAAAGGCAACATGAGAAAAAACTTTTTTACGCAGCGAGTGGTTAGGAGTTGGAATGCACTGTCTGAAAGGGTGGTGGAGGCGAATTCAATCGTGGCTTTCAAAAGGGAATTGGATAAGTACCTGAAGGAAAAAAATTTGCAGAGCTACAGGGAAAGGGTTGGGGAGTGGGACTAGCTGAAGTGCTCTTGCAGAGAGCTGGCACGGGCTCGACGGGCTAAATGGCCTCCCTCTGTGCTGTAACCATTCTATGATTCTATAATGGGTAGGTACTCAAATTGGCAGGATGTGACGAGTGGTGTCCTGCAGGGATCTATGTTGGGGCCTCAACTATTCACAATATTTATTAACGACTTAGATGATGGCATAGAAAGTCATATATCCAAATTTGCTGATGACGCAAAGATAGGCACCATTGTAGGCAGTGTAGATGAAAGCATAAAATTACAAAGAGATATTGATACAGTAAGTGAATGGGCAAAACTGTGGCAAATGGATTTCAATGTAAGCAAATGTGAGGTCATCCACTTTGGACCTAAAAAGGATAGAATTTTAGAAATGGTGAAAAGCTAAAAGCAGTGGATGTCCAAAGAGACTTGGGGGTCCAGGTACATAGGTCATTAAAATGTCATGAACAGGTACAGAAAATAATCAAAAAGGCTAATGCAATGCTGGACTTTATCTCTAGAGGACTAGCATACAAGAGGGTAGAAGTTATGCTGCAGCTATACAAAACCCTGGTTAGATCACACCTGAAATACTGTGAGCAGTTCTGGGCACCACACCTTAGGAAGGATATATTGGCCTTGGAGGGAGTAGGTTTACAAGAATGATACCCGGACTTCAAGGGTTAAGTTACGAGGAGAGATTACACAAATTAGGGTTGTATTCCCTAGAATTTTGAAGGGGTGATCTGATCAGTTTTCAGGATAATAAGGGTAGATAGAGAGAAACTATTTCCGCTGGTTGGGGATTCTAGGACTAGGGGGCATAGTCTAAAAATTAGAGCCAGACCTTTCAGGAGTGAAATTAGGAAACACTTCTACACACAAAGGGTGGTAGAAGTTTGGAACTCTCTTCCGCAAACGGCAATTGATGTTAGGTCAATTGTTAATTTAATTTTAAATCTGAGATTGATAGCTTTTTGTTAACCAAAGGTATTAAAGGATATGGGCCAAAGGCGGATATATGGAGTTAGATTGCAGTTCAGCCATGATCTCATTGAATGGCAGAACAGGCTCGAGGGGCTGAATGGCGTACTCCTGTTCCTGTGTTCCTATGACAAACTCAATCAGTGAGTGGAGAAATGGCAGATGCAATTTAATGCAGGAAAATCTAAGGTTATGAGATTCGGCAGAGGGAAGATGGATGTGGATTATATGCTAAAGGGGAAGTACTTGAGGTATTGGAGCAGGAGAGAGATCTTGGGGTTTTAGTGGACAGGTTACTAAATGCATCAGCACTATGATCCCAAGCTGTTAAAAATGCAAATAGAATGTTGGCATGAATAGCAAGGGGTATAACATAAATCCAGAGAGGTCTATTACTTTCTCTCTCATGTACTTATCTAGCTTCCCATCAAATGCATCTATGCTATTTGCCTCAACCACTCCCATGTGGTAGCAAGTTCCACATTCTCACCAGTCTCTGGATAAAGACGTTTCTCCTGAATTCCCTGTTGGATTTATTAGTGACTATTTTGTATTTATGGCCCCTAGTTTTGGATTCCCCCACAAGTGGAAACATCTTCTCTACGTCTACCCTAGCAAACCCTTTCATAATTCTAAAGAGCTCTATCAGGTCACCTCTCTGCCTTCCCTTTTCTAGAGAAAAGAGCCCCAGCCTGTTCAGTCTTTCCTGATAGTTGTATCCTCTCAGTTCTGGTATCATTCTTGTAAAAAAGACTGCATGTCAGCAGTCAACAGTACAACAAGGCAATAAAAAGTGTATGAAACTAATCCCCAGCAAGACAGTCTGAAGGAGACCAGACTCATCCACTGACTAGTTAAATTTGCCCCAAGCCCATTTAACACACTAGAGGCTTTCATCCCATACCCCGAGTACTCTTGAAGCAATTTGCCCAGGATGGGAGTTCCGTGCCAAGCACTCACTTTGTGTGTGATTTTAGTCTCCCTATTTCAAAAAGGATATTGTTATTGGAGAGGGTATAGAAAAGGGCTAAACAATTAGTCACAGAATTTAAGAGTATGAGGAAGAACAGGAAGGATATGATAGAAATGTTTAAAATTATTAAAGGTTTAGACAAATTGGATCCAAGTAAGCTTTTCTGTCATGTACAGAATTTAAGCACAAAGGGTCATATTTACTAGTTACGGACAACAAAATAAAATAGGAAATGCAGGAGGAACTTTTGTACTAAATGGATGGTGAGTACATGGTACAGTGTACTAGCATAGGTGGTGGAACATGAAAGCTTAATGGGTTTCCAAAAGGAACTAGACAGGTTCCAGTCAACAAATGAGATTCAGGGTTATTAGAAATGCATCACAGAAATACGGCCGAGATTTTGCTCACCTCGGTGGGTCCGGTGTGGCCGGTATCGGTGGCGGGTCGCGGCCCCGCTGCTGGCTCCATCCTGTTGCCGAAATTGAACTTGCCTCAATGGGGGCCTTGTTAAGCCAGCCCAGCGTGTTTCCCGGCCCAATTAGATGGAGCGGGTCTGGTGACGTCATTCATGACACGTCTTGAGCCGGTTTCTTTAAAGGGACCATTGCCACCTTACTTTTGACGTTTGTGCTGTCAGTGTTCTACAGCATTGAAGTGCTGTAAACACTGACAATCACTGCACAGAGGTGCAGGGCTGCACACAGGTTCTCCCATGACTCCCTCCATATGCTTATGGAGGGAGTCAGAGCACGCAGGGAGGTCCTCTTCCCTTCCGATGGACGGAAGAGACCTCCCCAGGAGACCAAGACAATCTGGTTGCACATTGCAGAGGACGTCACAAGCAGGGATGTCATCAGGAGGACCTGGGTGCAGTGGCGTAAACCTTTCAATGATCTCATTAGATCAGGAAACGTAAGTACAAAGCCACACTCACCTTCATCCTCCTGTACCTCTCATCACATTCCCGTCACTCTGCCTTCCCTACCCTACTCCTGCACATCCTTAGTCACACCAACTTACCTTGCACCTCCGCCCATCCTTCTCTCTCTACCTACATTATTACATCCCCATCTCACTAGCCCTCAGCCTAGTGCAATCATACCAACTAACAACACACAAGGGTAGCCACTTGGGTGTTTTATCCAATGTTCAGGTAAAGTTTCTGTTAATGTACTGTCAAACATTGAAACCTTTATTTTCAATACTTTGCGTTCTTGAACAGATTTGTGTGCACCTTTGGAAGTGCCTTGGTGAGTTGCAGTGAATGGTGAGGCATAATAGTACCCCCCGGAATGGTGATGAGTGTGAAAGGAATGGCTTGGACATTGTAGGGATGCTTTATGGTGTTGGTGTGAGGTAGTGCCAACCTGGCGCATCATTTGGCAGCCAGGGTATACAGCGTCAAGTGAAGTAAATCTGGCCATGGTGAGGCCATCCCTGGCCTCCCGAGCAGCCATGTGGTGAGTGCTGATGCCCTCTGTCCTGTGCAGCATCAGGTGATTGCGGAGAAGGTTGGTGTTGTTGTTGGTGCTGCTGGTGTGTCGGGGGCTGATCGTGGTCGGATTCTGAGGACCAAGGTGAAACAGTATAAACGGTACCCATGCTGATGGAATAGATGGCAGGTGAAGTTGAGCTGACAGAAACAATCTGCCAATGATAAGAGAGGTTGTTCCAATGAGGTGACACTGGATAGAGAGTTTGTTCCAAACACTTGCAGCCTGCATAAAGCTCAATCTGTGTTCCAAATAGAGTAAGCAACAGCTTCTGCACTTGGAAAGTGAACAGCTGTGAGGTGGGAGCTTTTATAGTACATTTCAAGCTGTCAACTAATCAGCTGATTCAATGGCCATTCAACTCCTGCCTCAGGTTAACAGACATGGTCCACGAGCAGCGTGGACCCCGTGGGCGAGCAGTTAAAGTTAAAAGATAAGGTTAAAACCATTATTAAGGGTTTGTCAACAAGCCAATATTTGCTTTAATTGGGTCGCCCGCCTCTGTGGATTGGGTCCGATCTGAGATCACAGACGCAGCATTGGGAAAGGCGCGTTGTGGCGGGAACACACTGTCAAAAAAAAATCTAATTTTCCACCCAACCCACCACTGATCCCGCTCGCTGGCCCCCCTGGAAAATTCCGGCCACTGAGGGAAGGTTGTCTTCCACCTGAAACTGTTACTATGTTATGAAGTGTAATCACTTGTAATGTAAGGAAACATAGCAGTCAATTTGCACACAGCAAGGTCCCACAAAGAGCAATAAAATAAATGACCAAATAATCAGTTTTTTGTGGTGTTATTTGAAGGATGAATGTTGGCCAAGGCACTGGAAGTACGCTCCTGCTCTTCTTTGAATGGTCCTATGAGATCTTTTACAAATACCTGAGAGGGCAGACGGGGCTTTGGTTTAACGTCTTATTCAAAAAATGGCACCTTCAATAGTGAAGCACTCCCTCTGTCGTGCACTGAATTGCCAGCCTAAATTATGTGCTCAAGTCTCTGGAATGTGGCTTGAACCCACAACTTCCTGACTCAGAGGCGAGAGCGCTATCACTGAGCCAAAACCTACACTTATAGGAAGAAAACTTAAGAAGTAATGGGGTAGGAGCGGAGGTTTGGGGGTGCCCCGGTGACAATTGACCTGGATCACAGCCAATCTGAGCAATCAAGGCATTTGCAGAAAAGAAATTGGCACCAAAATCCAACCTAATAATTAAAATTCCAGCCCCACGCTCCCGATACAGGAGTAAGCCTCTTCAAGGAAACACATTCCGTGGATTTAAACTCGGAGTAAGAATAAGCATTTTATTGTGAATTGTATAATTTTTGATGGGTGTTATATGTTATAAATGCTACTTTTACCAGTAAATTTTCATTTTAGTGAAAAATCAATTATTGCAACTTAAACGAACTTCACAAAGTTAATTTGGCAGTTTGATTGGTTGATTCTTGCAACTTGGTTGTACTTTCTGAATGAATCAAACACCTTTTGATTTGTTGATGTTTAGTCAATTGTATATTTAACTGGTGATTTAACAGGTAAGTCCTCATTTCAGCAATTCACTAATTGTTGCTTTATGGATGCAGAACATTTTTAGGTGTAATACTTTGAACGGCATGATGTGAAGAACACATGCTAGACGCAAGACATTTAATTATATAGGTGATCTTATCCAAACCCTTAACCATAACAGATATAAAATCCTCCCACCTGCCTGTTATTGTTTTCTATATATGAACAAGTATCTTATTAAAAATATTATATATTTACCGTACACAAGCTTATAATGAACACTTTTAAAAGAAGTGGTAGCTTTTTTACAACGCAGCAAGTGATCAAAAGCTGACGACAGTGCTGATTTTGTCTGTTTGGAACTGAAGGACTGACTTTGAAGAAATCAGGAATTTGAAACATGGACTTTGACATCTACTGAGCATACCAGACTGATATAAGAACCAACCTACCTGAAGAGTTGGTCATGGAAAGAGAACAGATGGAAAGAGTGGTGAGGATAGTTAGGACACTTTGGTCACATGGAGAAAGGAAATGGTAATAAATTGTCAAATATGTTGATAAAAGTTGCAAGGAAAAGAGTGCGTTATCCAAAGAGAACATAGAATAATGGCTCAAAATTGGATGTGCAAGAGTAACTGGCAAGCACAAGACTATGATTTTGGTTTTTTTTGGCGGTTGGGCGGGTGGGGAATGGAAAGAAGATGTTGGTTTCGTTTTGCAGTCTCTAATCTTCTCATCAAAAGAGAACACTGATCATGATAAATGGTTGAATAAATTACTGTACATCACCAATAGTGACAAGACCAACCTTGAAAATCAAAAGCTACTATGAACGAGTCAATAATAATATAATGCATATGAAATTTACCTGTCTGAGAGATTTTTGCAACTTAAGTTCTCTCTGAAGTGTACTGGCTTCCTCTGATAACCGCGTTACTTCCTTTTTCAATTCATGCAACTGTTGCTGTCGTTCCCTTTTTGGATCAGGAAAACAAATGTAAAGTACTTAAATTGCAACGGTAAAGTACCACGATTTACTTAATGAGGCTGCTATTCCATTTGAAACGAAGTAACTCAAACAGAAATGGAGCTCATAAAGCCAGGGAAACAGTGACATGTTATATGATTGGTTCAATATTTCCCAAATAGGTATTTTCAACATAAATAGTACAGTACTTCCATAAAATATTTAACTTTTCTTGTGCAGTTTTCCTGTATTGCTGAAGTATTTTCAGTCTACTTTTCATATTAAAGACATACAGGAATGCACTAAAAAGTATAGAAGCAATGAAACTGTTATTAATTGGTCTTGTTATTAATTTGTATAAAAGAAAATATATTGGATATGATTATATTACAGAATTGTTTACTTTTACTCTTGGCTTCCTTCTCGCTCTCTGCTTTTGTTTTATTGTTGCTTTTAAATTTACATTCCAGTTGCATTTCTTTACGATCTGTTCTCTCTCTCTCATACTTTCCTGTCTATTTCATTTTGTTTCATCCTGCTCTCCAAACTTTGAGATAATAAACATATGGCCAATCGTGTAATTTTCATATGTAATTAATACCCCATAGACATGGGCATTCTTGGGGATTCCACATGGTTGGAAATAATGATTGTGACCCTACATTGGACTCCAACCTCATCTTGTGGATCTCGGGAGCCAATCAGTTTATTTATTAATACTCGAGCATAGCCAATAAGCTAAATACAGTGTAAAGGATTTCTGTTTGACCCCTAAGCTCATGCATTATTAAATATTAGTCATATAAAGGCACACTCCAGTTTGCAGGGAGTTCGACCTCGATTATAGGAGTAGTGGTCTTTAGTGCTGAAAAGAAAAACAAAACACTAAACATAACACTAAGATTAAAGGGGAGAAATTGGCTAACCCCCGAAAATGGGTGCAGGGGTTAACCTGTGCCCATTCATTGCATTGCAGGCAGCACAGTAAATTCATGCTGCCTGCTGCTTTACATGATTGCTGCATGCAGCCAGCACTGCCCGCGCTGTTCATTGGCTGCATGCATCAGCAGGGGACCCGATATCGCAAGTGGCTAGTGCTACTTAAAGGCAGCCTGCACCTCTTCAAGAGGAACTGCATTGTGGCTGCAAGAAGTGGTGGGAGTCATTTGAAAACTGAATTTGTGGTCTGATACTTTGAGCAATGGCTGAACATGCGAGAGAGCATGCACCAAGGTTTTCAGCCACTGCAATGGAGGTTTTGGTGGAAGAGGTGGAAAGAGGGAGAAATATCCTGTATCTGCAGGGGGGCAAGAGGCCCTCCACACAGATGCACAGAAGGCAGTAGAAACAAGTAGTGGTGGCGGTCAATCCCAGGAGTGTTGCTCTAAGAACATGGATGCAGTGCAGGAAGAAATTTAATGATCTCACATGAGTCATCAAGGTCAGTGAGTTCATCTTCAAATGCCACATCCTACCAACTGCACCACTAGCCTCATCCACTGCTCAATTCACTGCATATGCTTTACCTCCCCCTCACACACTTAGCACTGTTGCAAGCCACACACCCACAACTGACAGCTCGCACACACTGGCAGCTATTCAACCATGACAGTCACATCACCCAAACATATTGTACGACACTCACTGACACACTTCCCTCTTTCTTGCAGGAGAAAGTGGCGCATAACAGCAGGCAGCAACATGTTTTAAACCCCATGGAGTAGACAGTGTTGGCCATCATGGGATGGGTATCACTGAGGCCATGGCCACTGCTGGGGCTGAAGCGATCGATGATGGGGGTATCGGCATACCTAATCCTCTTTCTCTCATTCCACTTCTCCCTCTTCCCTCAATTTCTTCTGACTTAGAAGCTGCAGAGGGTGTACGCACACTTCTTGCTTTCTCCTCTCCCCTCACCACAACCCAACCCTTGTCCCTTTTTCATTTCAGATATCCAAGAACTGGAATCTGTCCAGTCAGTGGAGGAAGAGGAAGAAAAAAGTGAACATGAACAGACACCATCACTCGATCTTACACTCACACTCAGCAGCTCATAGACTGATATTTTAGAGGCTAGGCTAGAGGAGGGATCTGTACATGGTGAGACACCGAGCACAAGTAGCAGGAGCCAGGGCGGGGGGGAAAGGATAGCACAGGTGCCAGCTCACTGGAGGACGAGGCCGCACATTAGTTCTGCTGCAGAGGTCTCAGATGAGTACTTCGATGGGCCAGGCTACAGAAGAAGGCTGATGGATGTGCATAACCAAATTCTTGATGCACAGAAAGCCTGCCAGAAAGCCTGCGCTCAATGTCGAGGAGTATGGAGGAGTCCAGCAAAAACTTGGCACAGAGCTTTGCGCCCATCCTTTCCTACATAGAACGGTGGTCACCTCTATCAGCACACCTGTGAAACCCACCATGATGCAGCATCTGACGGTTGATGTCACAGCTTCCATTGCAGCACAAACAGCTTCCATCAAAGGTCTGAGTGCTGCAGAGGAAGCTCAGAATTCTGCCCTCATGGGTCTGGATAGCACTATTCAAAACAGCTTCCAGGGACTCACAGCAGTCCATCAATCTGTTCTCCATATGTCAGTAGGATTGCTGAGGGGCCACCCCGGGAGAGTGGCAGTGGCTCCATGGAGTATGAACATGCTGTCCTCTCAGGATGACAACATTCCCACTCTGCCAATGCCCTTGCTGTTCCCTGTCAGCCAGCCCAGACTACTGCAGCCCAGGCCGAGATGGTGCAGTCTGAAGCCAGGCCTTCTACGCCCAGAGCTGCTCGGGGTCGCCCTTATGCAGCAGTGTACTGCAAGCTGCGAGTTGTTGCTTATATCTCCAGCAGCAGTCTAGAAGGGGCCAGATGCAAAAAAGTTAGGAGCCACAACCACCTTGACAATCCTTGACATTCAATGGTATTACCATACATAAGAACATACGAATTAGGCCACTCGGCCCCACGAGCCTGCTCCGCCATTCAATAAGATCATGGCTGATCTGATTACTCCACATTCCCACCTACCCCCAATAACCTTTCACCCCCTTGCTTATCAAGAATCTATCTACCTCTGCCTTAAAAATATTCAAAGACTCTGCTTCCACCGCCCTCTGAGGAAGAGAGTTCCAAAGACTCACGACCCTCTGTGAGTAAAAAGTTTCTCCTCATCTGTCTTAAATGGGCGACCCCTTATTTTTAAACAGTGACCCCTAGTTCTAGATTCTCCCACAAGAGGAAACATCTATTAAATCCGTGTGTTAATGGAGACACGGAATGCAGGAGTTGGTTTAACAAGTCTTTACTGAATGGAGACAATTGGGAACTGAAACTACAGAAGGCTGCTAGCGCCTTTTTATACAGGGGTGGTCACTGCCGGTACTGCAGTCTGAGACCAGTTATTCTCTTAAAGGTACACATACACAACAATTCCTCCCCTTTTAGATAAACAGTACATAACATTCATTTAACAACTAAATGATAACTAATTACAATCACAATTACGGTTGCTAGATACATTGGTTGAGGTTAATCAATTATAAGTTCAGTCTTTGAGGAGGCTTCCTGATTCTGTCTGGATAACGCCTCTTTGGGGTATCAGGTTCTTCTGGCAAGGTTGAGTCGGGATCAATGTCATTGTTTGGTTCATCTGCTTCCAATATCACCGATTCTGCGGTAGATGCAATTGGTACGTCGGTTTCATCGCCAGGTGTATCAGATCGTGGTGTGGAGTTGACGTTTTCCCGTGACTCTAGAATCTGGTCAGCATGGCGTCTTACAATGCTCTCTCCAACGTCCACGGTATACATGAGCGGTCCTTGCCGTGTACAAATCGTTCCTGGCTGCCATTTCTCTGTGCGGTAGTCCCGGGCCAAAACTGGTTGACCTATCTTAAAACTCCTGGTCGGTCTTTCATTCATATTCTCAAACTGCCTGTTCTCCACATCTCTTCTGATGTTCGGCTTAACCAAATCCAAGCGGCATTGTAGTCTTCGATTGAAGAACATCATGGCAGGAGTTTGGTTGGTAACCGCATGTGTCGCATTCCGGTAGGCAAACAAGAAGTTGTCCACCTTGTGTTGTAGGGGTATATCTTCATTACACATTGCCTTAATAGCCTTCTTGAATGTTTGAACAAACCTCTCAGCCAATCCATTAGTGGCTGGATGATATGGGGCAGATGTGTAATGCTTAACACCATTGTTCTTTAAGAACCTCCGGAACTCTTCAGACACAAACTGTGGTCCATTGTCAGAGCAAATCTGTTCAGGCAGCCCATTCCTGGCGAATATGGTTCGTAAGACTGTAATAGTTTTTTCTGTGGTGGTTGAGGACATTTTTATTACCTCTGGCCACTTTGAATGTGCATCCACCGCAATTAAAAACATCGAGTCCATGAAGGGACCAGCAAAATCAATGTGCACCCTTTGCCATGGAGATGAGGGCCACTCCCATGGATGTAGAGGGGCTTGTGGTGGGGCGTTTTGGACCTTCTGGCATCCTGTACAGCTCTTGGTCATCTCTTCGATTTCTCTATCGATTCCTGGCCACCACACAAACGCTCTAGCTAAGTTCTTCATTTTTACCCCTCCCAGATGGCCCTCATGAAGCTCATTGACCACTCTATCCTTCAATTTGGGTGGAATTACTACTCTGGATCCACACATCAAGGTTCCTCTGCACACTGACAGCTGTTCTCTTCTCGGCGAGAATGCTGGCAGCAGTGGTTCGCCATGTGCTGGCCATCCCTTCACCGTTAAATCATAGACCCGGGATAGTGTCGGGTCATTTCGTGTTTCCTTTTCTATGTTTGCATTCGTCACAGGGAGACATTCGACTATGGTCGAGTGGAATATCTCCATTGGATCCACTGCAAGTTCTTCTTCCACCGTCGGCAATGGTAGGCGCGACAATCCATCAGCATTCCCATGCTGTTTAGTTCCTTTGTACTCGATGTCATATTGGTGTGCCCCTAGGAAAAGGGACTACCTCTGTCGCCGTTGTGCTGTCATTATCGGTACGCCCTTCTGAAGGTTGAAAATGGAGACAAGAGGTTGATGATCAGTTATTAGAGTAAATTTTTGACCGTGCAGGTAGTGATTGAACTTCTTCACCCCCCACACTAGGCTGAGGGCCTCTCTGTCAATCTGGGCGTAGTTACGCTCGGCTGAAGTTAACGAGCGTGACGCAAAAGCTATCGGCCTCTCTAAACCATCAAGGAATTTATGTGACAGTACCGCCCCAATGCCGTAGGGAGACGCATCACACGCCAGTCTTATCGGTAGTGATGGGTTGTAGTGAGCCAATACTTCTCTTGAAGTGATTAAGTCCTTACTCTTCTGAAAGGCCCGCTTACAGTCATTGCTCCATTTCCATGCTACTCTCGTTCGTAGTAGGGCATTCAGTGGGTGCAGAATTGTGGACAAATTCGGTAAAAACTTATGGTAGTAATTCACCAATCCGAGGAATGACCTCAGTTGCGACACATTTTCAGGCGCTGGGGCCTTAACAACCGCTTCAACTTTGTCAGGGAACTTATGTAACCCCTCTTCATCAATCACGTGGCCACAATACGATATCTGTTTCTTAAAAAACTCGCACTTGGGGCGGTTGGCTCGTAGCCCATGTTCACGTAGTCTAGTGAGCACCTGTTCTAGGTTGTTAAGGTGTTCACTGTCATCTTCACCTGTCACTAGGATGTCGTCCAAGTAACACTGAGTCCCCGGAATCCCTTGCAGGACTTGTTCCATCGCTCTTTGCCATATCGCCGGAGCTGATGCTACTCCGAATACCAGTCGATTATACTGGTAAAGACCTTTGTGAGTGTTTATCGTGAGATACTTCCTAGAGGATTCTTCAACCTCCATCTGCAAATATGCTTGTGCTAGGTCAATTTTTGTAAAACGCTTCCCTCCAGATAGTAAGGCGAAGATGTCTTCTATCCTTGGAAGAGGATATTGTACTGTGTGAAGGACTGGGTTCACCGTCACCTTGAAGTCCCTGTGATGAAATATTCCATTCATCACTCATCAGTATTTCTCTGCCTGTGACTGTGGTTGGTTTCAGTTTCATTTCCATTGTATTGTACTGTATGTAGGGCTCCGCCCATACCTGGCTCCTATGTAAGCTGGCCCAGCCTGCAGCACATCCAGTACGGCAGACCTCTGGATGGAAGATACATTCTCCTCTGTGTGTTACCTTCTAAGTCAATAAAAGCCTTGTTTTGTTTCGCTAACATCGAGTCTCGGATTTATTGAGGCACATCAGTCCCCACAGATGTGAACCTTCCTTGGCTCCTCAGACTTATTGTTTAACGTTTTCTTCATGACAGGAACGATGGGTGTCGCCCACTCGCTCCAGTCTACCTTAGACAACACGCCTGCATTCTCCAGATTCTCCAGCTCTGCCTCGACGGCTGGGCGAATTGCATATGGTACCGGTCTTGCTTTGAAAAACTTGGGAGTTGCATTCTCTTCTATTTTTATCGAGGCGGTTACGCCTTTAAGAGTGCCCAGTTCTTGTTGAAATACCTCTTTGGCATCAGCTAAGATTGTTGACAATCGTCCAGGAGTGACGTCGTCATCCTTTTTACCAGCCACCGTCAGTGCCTGAATGGAGTGCCAGTCTAAACTTATCTTTCTGATCCATTCACGTCCCAGTAACGGTGGTCCACCATCTTGCAGAATGTAGAGATACAATTTCCATATTTTCTTGCCGTTGTATTCGACAGGCACCTTATTTTTCCTCTGGGGTATACTTTTTGCCCCATATACGTCCTCAAGACAATGGATGTCTCTCTCAAGGGTATGTGTGAGAATAGCCGCTCGTAGTCTCGTCGATTCATGATGGTTAGAGCTGATCCTGTATCCAATTCCATTTTGACTTGGGACCCTGCTATCGTGAGGGTGACCCAAATGGTTCGGTGATCCTCTTTTGCGATTACGTTGTGAAGTTTGAGACAGCTTAGTCTCTTGTTCCCGGATTCACTATCGCTCATCTGGTCTTTGGAACTACTGTCCGTCATCTTTTGTACTTTCCTGTACGGTTCCTTAGTAGCCTTTTTATTTTTAACCGTTCCCGTTGTGGAGCGGACCCTCTGGGACACTTCCCTCCCTCTTCTTAGGTCCGAACGCTGCCCGGCTGCGAAGCACCGGCCGCGCCCTGTGTGCTCCACCCTCTCTCTCTCTCTTTGCTTCCTGACTCGCTGCCCGGCCCCGTTGCAGAGCCACCCGATCGAGCTCTAGCCCGCCGCAGCCCAGGAAGGATCAGTGCACTACCTGCCACCAGCCCGATTGGCTGGGAAACCACAGACTGGAGACCAAGCCTGGCTCTCGACAGTCTCTCCTGCACTTTTCAAGTCGATGATTGGGAGGGCGGTTGCCCACGGTCGACGCCCGTTTCTCGAGTTTCTGTGGATTATTTTTTTATTTTTCTCTCTTCTGGCTTCG
Source organism: Somniosus microcephalus (assembly GCF_052327205.1). Lineage (NCBI taxonomy): Eukaryota > Metazoa > Chordata > Chondrichthyes > Squaliformes > Somniosidae > Somniosus > Somniosus microcephalus. The sequence goes on from NC_140989.1 coordinate 104,995,422, forward strand.
ACCGTCAATAACGTCGTCTGAGATGCTGCCGAGTTGCAGGTAAGTTCGTTTCTTACTCGTCGCCAGTATTAAATCCGTGTGTTAATGGAGACACAGAATGCAGGAGTTGGTTTAACAAGTCTTTACTGATTGGAGACAATCGGTAACTGAAACTACAGAAGGCTGCTAGTGCCTTTTTATACAGGGGTGGTCACTGCCGGTACTGCAGTCTGAGACCAGTTATTCTCTTAAAGGTACACATACACAACAACATCCACTCCACATCCACCCTGTCAAGACCCCTCAGGACCTTATATTTTCAATCAAGTCACCTCTTACTCTTCTAAACTCCAGCGGATACAAGCCTAACTTGTCCAACCTTTCCTCATAAGACAACCCGTCCATTCCAGGTATTAGTCTAGTAAACCTTCTCTGAACTGCTTCCAACGCATTTACATCCTTCCTTAAATAAGGAGACCAATACTGTACACAGTACTCCAGATGTGGTCTCACCAATGCCCTGTATAACTGAAGCATAACCTCCCTACTTTTGTGTTCAATTCCTCTCGCAATAAACGATAACATTCTATTAGCTTTCCTAATTACTTGCTGTACCTGCATACTAACCTTTTGCAATTCATGCACTAGGACACCCAGATCCCTCTGCATCTCAGAGCTCTGCAATCTCTCACCATTTAGATATGCTTCCTTTTTTATTCTTCCTGCCAAAATGGACAATTTCACATTTTTCCACATTATACTCCATTTGCCAGATCTTTGCCCACTCACTTAACCTATCTATATCCCTTTGTAGCCTCCTTATGTCCTTTTCACAATTTACTTTCCTACCTATCTTTGTGTCATCAGCAAATTTAGCAACCATACCTTTGATCCCTTCATCCAAGTCATTTATATAAATTGTAAAATGTTGAGGCCCCAGCACTGATCCCTGTGGCACACCATCATCGAATCCCCCACCATCAACATCATGGGGGTCACCACTGACCAGAAACTTAACTGGACCAGCCACATAAATACTGTGGCAACAAGAGCAGGTCAGAGGCTAGGTATTCTGCAGCGAGTGTCTCACCTCCTGACTCCCCAAAGCCTTTCCACCATCTACAAGGCACAAGTAACGAGCTCCAACAACACTCAAGAAGCTCGACCCCATCCAGGACAAAGCAGCCCGTTTGATTGGCACCCTATTCACCACTTTAAACATTCACTCCCTCCACCACCGGCGTACCATGGCTGCAGTGTGTACCATCTAGAAGATGCACTGCAGCAACTCGCCAAGGCTTCTTCGGCAGCACCTCCCAAACCTGCGACCTCTTCCACCTAGAAGTACAAGGGTAGCAGGTGCATGAGAACACCACCACCTCCAAGTTCCCCTCCAAGTCACACACCATCCTGACTTAGAAGTATATCGCTGATCCTTCATCGTTGCTGGGTCAAGATCCTGGAACTCCCTCCCTAACAGCACTGTGGGAGTACCTTCACCACACGGACTGCAGTGGTTCAAGAAGACGGCTCACCACCACCTTCTCGCGGGCAATTAGGGATGGGCAATAAATGCTGGCCTTGCCAGCGACGCCCACATCTCATATACAATTTTTTTTTTAAATCCCTTTAAGTAGCGCTGGTGGGTGGGTCTTACATGCCGTTTAACATCGTGTTCAGCTGTGCGAGGTTAAGACAAGGCGTAGGCTGGAGCATGGTGTTCGAAAAAAGGCAGTGCTGGTGTCAAATCAGAGTTGCACACTGATGGACATCATAATCTGCCTGCTCTGCATGCTGCCGGCGGTCGTTAGGTGCATGCGCGCAAACCCCTTCACCAAGGTGGTGTCCCATCAGAAGTGTGCCCGCACATCTCGGACGCCATTTTCAAGCTTTAGGAGGCCACGTAGCGCCTAAAAAACGGTCACTACAGAGCCCAGTTTCTCCCCCCAAGTATCCTGACAACACAATGTAATAATGGTGAACGTAATAAGGAACCAGGTTCTCTACATAATACTTTTCTAATTACTGATTTTGAGCATTGTCTCAAGAAAGATGAAACAAAAAATATTAATTAATTGAATGAATGTACCATGTTGTATGGTAGTGAGTCATACAAAAAAGGAGGGGCCCTAATCAGATCCTGATCTCTGCTGGAATAGTAGTGGAACAGAAAATGCTGGAAACACTCAGCAGGTCAGGTAGCATCCGCGGAGAGAGAAAAACAGCTGCTGGGCTGGGTTTTGTCAGCCCCGAGGAGGCGGGTATGGAGGCGGGGCTGTCGGTAAAGTTGCAGGATTTGGGGGCAGCTGGCAAACCCGCCCCCAACCCGCCTCTGTGCCCTCTTGCCAGGAGGCGGGAAGCCATCCTGCCCCGGGTCCCGTCTCCTCGAGGCAGGAAAGGGATTAAAGCCTATTAACTCTTTGTTAACAGGTAGTTAACAGGCAGAAAATAGATTATCCCTATTTTTAGCTCCGAAGTGCAGGCTTCCCGAACTCGGAGAACCCTGTCAGGGTGTAGGAAACGAGAAGGAGGTCGGAGGGGCCTGAAAGTGAGATGTAGAGGTGATGGGTGCAAGTGTGGAGTGGTAAGTATGTAAGGTGAGTGTTAAGTGTTATAAAATGTTCACTTACCTTTGTTTCTGCCTACAGCCTTCAGCCGCTGTGGATCCGGAGTCCCGACGTCTTCATTGTAGATTTCACAGACTGGCTGTTGGATCCTCCGAACCAACAGCCAGGTGATTTCTGCAAAGTTGAAAGGTTTGATGAGTCCTGAACACAAGAACTCATCAAACTACACAGAATGTCAGTGTTTAACAGCTTCACAGAGCTGTCAAACGCTGACATTTCTTCTTTCAAGAAATCTTGACAGATGGCACATCAGACGTTGACGTGCTCTGTCACTGACTTCCCCCTAATTGGCCTGCTGAGCCCGCTGGGCGGGCGTAACAAGGTCAATCAGGGGAAAATCCCGCTGGTTGCCCAGAAGCTGATGGAGGCGGGATTGAAAACTGGAAAGCAGCAGTCCCACCTCCAAAAGCATCCCATTGACAAAATTCAGCCCAACGTTTCTGGTTGATGACCCTTCGTCAGAACTGGAAAAAGTTAGAGATGTAACAGATTTTTAAGCAAGTGTAGGGGCAGGGAAAAGGAGGGGGGTGGAAAGAACAAAAGGGAAGGTCTGTGATAGGGTGGAAGGCAGGAGAGATTAAAGGACAAAAGGGATGATGGTGCAAGGCAAAAGGAGATGGTAATGGGGCAAGTTAAGAAACAAAAGATGACTCTAGATGAAGTGTAAATGGCAATGGTAGAATCATCAACAGTTGCCATGTGAGAGAAAAAATAAATAAAATAGGGGCTGAGGTTATGGTCTGAAATTGTTGAACTCGATGTTGAGTCCAGAAGGCTGTAAAGTGCCTAATAGAAAGAAGAGGTGCTGTTCCTCGAGCTTACGTTGAGTTTCGTTGGAACAGTGTAAGAGGCCGAGGATGGAGAAATCAGAGTGGGAGTGGAGCGGAGAATTAAAGTGACAGGTGACCAGAAGCTCGGAGTCACGCTGACGGACTCAACGGAGGTGTTCCGCAAAGTGGTCACCCAATCTGCGTTTAATCTCCCCAATGTAAAGGAGACTGCATCGTGAGCAGCGAATACAGTATACTAAATTGCAAGAAGTACAAGTAAATCGCTGTTTCACCTGGAAGGAGTGTTTGGGGTCTTGGACAGTGGGAAGGGAGGAGGTAAAAGGGCAGGTGTTGCATCTCCAGCACTTGCACGGGAAGGTGCCATGGGAAGGGGAAGGGGTGTTGGGGGTGATAAAGGAGTGGACCAGGGAGCGGCCCCTTCAGAATGCTGAAAGGGGAGGGGAGGGGAGGGGAGGGGAAGATTTGTTTGGTGGTGGGATCATGTTGGAGGTGGCGGAAATGGTGGACGATGATCCGTTGAATGTGGAGGCTGGTGGGGTGAAAGGGGAACCCTATAATGGTTCTGGGAGGGGAAGGGGTTCTGCCACCTCCATCTTGAGGAACAGCACCTCATCTTTCGATTAGGCACTTTACAGCCTTCTGGACTCAACATCGAGTTCAACAATTTCAGACCATAACCTCTGCCCCAATTTTATTTTATTTTTTCTCTCACATGGCAGCTGTTGATGATTCTGCCACTGCCATTTACACCTCATTTAGAGTCATCTTTTGTTTCTTAACTTGTCCCATTACCATCTCCTTTTGCCTTACACCATCATCCCTTTTGTCCTTTAACTTCTCCTGCCTTCCACCCTATCACAGACCTTCTCTTTTGTTCTTTCCCTGCCCCCCCCCCACTCCCTTTCCCTGCCCCTACACTTGCTTAAAAATCTGTTACATCTCTAAATTTTTCCAGTTCTGACGAAGGGTCATTGACCAGAAACGTTAACTCTGTTTTTCTCTCTCCACAGATGCTGCCTGGCCTGCTGAGTGTTTCCAGCATTTTCTCTTGTTATTTCAGATTTCCAGCATCTGCAGTATTTTGCTATTGTATTAGTGGAGATGTTATAATTGACTTGGTGCCTCTATGTAAGGGAACACAATAAATGAACCAGGATTCTTGCACATGTGTGTGTCTACAAATGTAGACTTGAATGTAGGAAGTATATGTATGGACTTGAATGTAGGAAGTATGATTAAGAAGTTTGCAGATGATACAAAAATTGCCCGTGCGGTTGATAATGAAGATGCAGATTGCAGGAAGATATCAATGGACTGGTCAGGTGGGCAGAACAGTGGAAAATGGAATTCAATCTGGAGAAGTGTGAGGTAATGCATTTGGGGAGGGCTAACAAGGCAAGGGAATACGCTATACAGTAAACGGTAGGACACTGAGAAGTGCAGAAGATCAGAGAGACCTTGGAGTGCATGTCCACAGATCCCTGAATGTAGCAGGACAGGTAGATGAGGTGGTTAAGAAGGCATAATGGATACTTGCCTTTATTAGCTGAGGCATAGAATATAAGAGCAGGGAGGTTATGCTTGAACTGTATAAAACACTGGTTAGGCCGCAGCTGGAATACTGCATGCAGTTCTGGTCACCATATTACAGGAAAGATGTGATTGCACTAGAGGGGGTGCAGAGGAGATTTACGAGGATGTTGCCTGGGCTGGGGAATTTTAGCTATGAGGAAAGATTGGATAGGCTGGGGTTGTTTTCGTTGGAACAGAGGAGGCTGAGGGGAGACCTAATTGAGGTGTATAAAATTATGAGGGGCCTAGATAGAGTGGATAGGAAGGATCTATTTCCCTTAGCAGAAGGGTCAATAACCAGGGGGCATAGATTTAAAGTAATTGGTTGGAAGTTTAAAGGGGAAATTTTTTCACCTAGAGGGTGGTGGGGGTCTGGAACTCACGGCCTGAAATGGTGGTAGAGGCAGAGATCCTCATCACATTTAAAAAGTACTTGGATATGCACTTGAAGTGCCGTAACCTACAAGGCTACGGACCAAGTGCTGGAAAGTGGGATTAGAGTGGATAGCTCTTTGGCGGCCGGCACGGACAAGATGGGCCGAATGGCCTCCTTCTGTGCTGTAAATTTCTATGATTCTATGACAGCACGAGCAAAGGCAGCATTGGGCTCAATAGTGATGTCTCCAACTTTATTAGCCTGCTGCCATTTACTATCTATATGAAGAATGGACACTTAGGCCAGATACCAGAGGGTTGCTAGTACCTGTGAAAATGCACCCCAGCATGACTCACTACCTTCAGAAGAGGAAGGAAAAAACTTGCAGGACAAAAAGTACCAAGATTTTCCTTGTAGAATTTCTGAAACTTGCTGCTTCAGCTTGCTGATCTTCTCATCTCTGCAACTGATTTCTGATGTGCTTTCTCTTAGCATTGTGGATAATTTTTCACCATGCTGTATTAAGCAAAACAAAAGCATAGTAAGGTTTGGAATAGGCAGGATCCTGCCAAATACTTATAAAAAGCTGCTGTGAAAATTACTAACCAACTTTTTGAGGTGCTCAGTTTTTTCTTCAAATTCCTTTCTACTCTCATGAAGTATCTGCAACTTTTCTGCTGCCAATGTTTCGGCTTGTTTTAATTTTTCTTCTGTCCGTTCATGGGATTGTTGTTCTTTTTTAACCAACTGACTGTATTCAGAAATCTGTGGAAAATGTTAACTGAGATACTAATTTGTTTCTAAAGAATATCTCCAATTAAAGTTACGGCAGCCAAAAGTGTTTTACCATTGGTACACTATGTCTGTGGGATACAAGTTGTACTTATTAGCTTCTACCTTGTGAAGTATTATTTTTTTGAAATGGCTGTCCTTGATTTTGTCCTTTTATTCTTGGTTTTCTGAGGGTAACGACTCACAATGGGAAATGGTTCTGCGAGTACCTCCCCAGGTGACCATTCCGCTCTGAGTTTAGGTGAGTGCTGGCAGATATTTGACTGTGGGGCCATCACAGTTGAGTCTCACTTATCCTCACATATCTTTTATTCAGCAGCAGGGTTTAATGGATAATAATGAACAATGGACACCCTGGCCCTTTTATGGGTCTGCCTCCACCAATAGATCTCCATTTTGGTCCCTAATCGGCCTCATCACGTCTATGACCTTTTTACTGTTAATATACCTATAGATGACCTTTGGATACCCTCACTAACTTAAGATACTAAAGCCAATTGTAGTAGCCTACTACAAACCACAGAGCTGTGATTTATTAAACCTGCACAAACCAAGAATTGCGATTCTTCTGGGTCTATATAAATTAGTACTATATCACACAGTGCATTTACCCACTAAACCACTGGGGAAAACTTCCTGATACTGCTTTTCAAATCAATCAATCAAATCAACTTTTATTGTCATTGTTAGTGCACAAGTGCAGTACAACGAAATGTAGGCTTGCGGCTCCCGAGAGTGTACAATTTGGATTAGGACACTTAAACATTTCAACATACATTTGGACATATATATTAGCATAAATATGACCATAATAAAGTGCATCGGCAGATGTGCAGGCTTTAGTGTTTATTTGTGGCGTTCAGTAGGATGACAGCCCTGGGAAAGAAGCTGTTCCTAAATCTGGTCGTACGGGTGCGAATGCATCTGTAGCGTCTTCCAGATGGTAGGAGGGCGAACAGACTGTGGCTGGGGTGGGTAGGGTCTTTGATGATGGACCGTGCCCTCCGTAGGCAGCGTTTCTGATATATATGTTCTATGGTCGGTAGCCGGGTGCCAGTAATGCGTTGGGCAGTTTTGACTACCCGCTGCAGGGCTTTCCGGTCATGGGAGCTACAGCTGCCGTACCATACTGTGATACAGTTTGTCAGGATGCTCTCTATAGTGCAGCGGTAGAAGTTAGAGAGGATCGGGGGTGACAGATTACATCCCTTCAGCCTCCTCAAGAAATATAGGCGCTGCTGGGCCTTCTTCACCAGAGAGGAGGTGTTGAGGGACCAGGAGAGGTCTTCCGTGATGTGGACTCCGAGGAACTTAAAGCTGGCCACCCTTTCCACCTCCGCCCCACTAGAGAGAGGAAGCTTCTTAAAATCAGTTTTCTTATTTAACGCAGAAGTTTGTCTTAATTTGGATCTCCATAACAATAATAGCACCAGTACTAACAAGGCTGGGGGTTGTACAGCAATAGCATAGCATTCCTTCCTAAAACCTCAAAACTGTGGAAATCTTTACCTCCTTTTACTATTTCTTTCCTCTAATAATCTTCAGGCTTTTAAAACCAAAGCTTCACCCAATCACTACATCCAAATTCACCACAGCATCTTTTTTACTCTTTTCAATCTTGGTTGTACCCTGCACAATGTTGTTGTGTTGCCCCGAAACTTAGGTTTTGCACTAATAGAGAAAAACATGGGACCTTAGGGCTTATATTAGATATTCAACAGTATAGAAAAGGTATATCCAGAGCTCTAATTCAAGGTAACTCTTGACCACAGTACAAGGTGACAGGTTCAACTGGGTGAAAGGCAAATTTAGGATGATGTCAGGAAATTGTTTTTGGACTCTAAGGGAATCAAGGGATATGGGGATCGGGCAGGAAAATGGAGTTGAGGTCGAAGATCAGCCATGATCTTATTGAATGGCGGAGCAAGCTCGAGTGGCCATGTGGCCTACTCCTGCTCCTATTTCTTAAGTTTAAGCAAAAGAGCCATGGCTTGAGCAGCAACAGCATTTAAACAGGGCCCAGTGCGTGGAGAGCAATAGCACTTATATCAGAAGCTAGGCTGTGAAGAAACTGTACTTGGACCAGGACTAAGGCTCACACAGCATCAACATCGGATCAGGGCCCAGGAATTTAAACAACAGGAAATGGGCTTAAACAACATTAACCTCTGAGCTAGGAGGGTTCAGACAACACCAGCATCTGAACCAAGGGCTGGGATTTGGTGAACAACAAAACCTGAAGCAGCGACCAGGTCTTCGACAGCACCAACACCTGGGGGAGGAACTAGGGTTCAGACAGAATTCAGTGTCTGGGACTCAACTGCACCTGAACTAGTGGCTCAGGCCTGGATAGTAACAGCACCTCATCAGATCGCAAGATACAGCTGAGTAATGCCATTCTACCCATCCTAGCTCATCAATCTAGAAAATCTTCAGTCCCCAATCATAAAATATGTTTCTTCAATATCTCTAAGCTTTTGCCTCTACTACCCAACCTATAAATCTATTTCAAATGTTAATTGCTTTATCTGAAGAACAATTTCCAGACATCAGCCGAAATTTGCCTTTCACCCGGTTGAACCTGTCACCTTGTACTATGGTCAAGATTTACCTTGAATTAGAGCTCTGGGTATACCTTTTGTTACATTGTTATAGTATCACATCGTTAAATGGAACTACTTTGGTATGGAACTACTTTGGTATGGTGTAGTTATATTGCTATGTAGCACACTGTGCACGGGCAGTGCACAGTGCAGCGTCGGACATCTTGTATCACTCCGCACCACGCGGCAGCACAGAAACAAGGCAAGAATACAGCTAGTAAAAGCAGTAACTAAAATGAGCTAAAAGTGTCTGTATTATTTATAGTATAAGAACACAAGGAGACACAACATGGTGGCAGTGGTATAAGTGAGTACAAAATTGTGCTATACGAACTACGAATAAGACGAAAAGTGATTTTATGAGCTGATTGTGAGTGCCGATGTCTGCGGTGATTTGAGAGTGAATCGTACGGAAAACTAAAATGACGACTGTGCAAATGCAACCCCTCATGAACTGGGAAGCCGACGATATATTAGAAGCATTCCGCAAGTTCAAACAGAAATGTGAGCTTACATTCAAAAGCTTCCTGAAGGGCGCTACCAACGAGGAAAAGGTTAGTTACATTCTGTTGTGGACAGGAGAAAAAGGTCTAGATTTGTATAATAGCTGGAGTTTGACTGAAGAGGAAAAGGAAAACCCTGCGACAATTTTTGATAAATTCAGCAACCATCTAGAGCCTAAATCCAATCACCGTATACACAGATACAAATTCCAGAGTCTAAGACAGGAACCCAGTGAAACAGCTGACAATTTCCTGACAAGGCTGAGAAATGAAGCCAGCAAGTGTAAATTTAAGGAAATGGAGGAAAGGCTTGTGGACCAGCTAATATGGGGGTCAGCGCATGTAGAGGTACAAAAAGCCCTGATAGGAAAAGAAAAGCTCGGAATAACAGAGGCTGTAGATACTGCAAGAGCTCATGAAGCCATGAAGCAGCAAATGAAAACGCTGATTTCTCAAACGGCTGACATGCGGACGGCTTCTGAGACGGACAACAGAGTGGATGCAATGAGAGAAAAGTACAACACACAAAGACATGCACATGACAACGGGGGAAACATGCAGAAATTGTGGAAGACCGCACGATTACACAGACAAGAGCAAATGTCCAGCATATGGAACAAGCTGCAATGCATGTGGCAAACTAAACCACTGGGAAAAGAGGTGTAGAACGAAGAAAGAAGGAACATACATCAAAAACAAAGGCGGACAGCAGAACCAGAGAAAGAAACACAATATCCATGCCATGGATGAGCAGGATGATGATGATGATCACGACAATGCACTAAACATCGAAACCATAAAGATACAGCTTCACGAGATGTCCAGAGCGGAAAATACTCCGAGGAGAGAATTGCACACCATCATCCAAATCAAAAAAAAGGTCAAAGGTCGGCCCAAAACCATCAACTTAAAGTTGAAGCTGGACACAGGGGCTCAGAGCAACATTCTCCCATTGAGACTGTACCAGCAGATCTTTCCCGAAAACCTGAGAGAAGATGGCTACCCGAAAAATGGTTGTTTAAAGGCAAGTAATGTCACGCTGACAGCATACGGGGGGAGTGAGATTAAACAACTCGGAATAACCTTTATCAAAGGGACACATAAAAGAAAGAACATCAACTGCATGTTCTATGTCACTGACACAGAGGGGCCAGCGATCCTGGGATTAAACAGCTGCGAGAAGTTGAGATTGATCTCAGTGCATCACTAGCTGATGGAAACGCCACTCAAGATAGACAGCAACACCCCACTGGAGAAGCGCCCTCAAATAAAGAGTAAAAAATACTTGATAGACATGTATCCGGAATGTTTCGATGATACAGTGGGATGTTTCGGAGATTTCCAATACCACATCACCATCGATCCAGAGATAAAGCCCGTTGTCGATGCTCCACGAAAAGTACCCATCGAGCTGAAGACAAAGCTTGAAAGAGAGCTAAAGGAGATGGAAGAAAAGGGAGTGATCGTAAAGGTCACTGAACCCACAGACTGGGTAAACTCAATTGTGGTACGAGAAAAGCCAAACGGGCGTCTCAGACTATGTTTGGACCCCAAAGATCTAAACCAGGCGATAAAGAGGGACCACTATCCCACCCCAACGCTAGAGGAGATTACGCCATCACTGGCAGGAGCCAAGGTTTTCTCAAAACTAGATGCCAGAAATGGATATTGGAACATGAAGTTGGATGAGGAATCAACAACACTGACAACATTCAACACACCATTTGGGCGTTACAAATTCCTGCGGCTACCATTCGGGCTAAAGGTCAGTCAAGATATCTTTCAACAGAAAATAGACGAGACATACAGAGGCTGTGAAGGAGCTATAGGAATAGCTGATGATATTCAGATCTATGGAGCAGATGAAAGAGACCATGACATGCACCTACATGAGGCCATGGAGAGTACCAGGAAGGCTGGCATCAAGTTAAATGCAGATAAGTGCATAGTTAAAGTCAAGGAATGCCAATTCTTCAGTATGATTTATACACCAGAGGGAGTCAAGCCAAATCCAGAGAAGACTGCGGCGATTGCTGAAATGAAACCACCCAAAGACAAGAAAGAGCTGAGGAGTTACCTCAGCTTGGTCCAATACATGAGTTCTTTCATCCCACACATGTCGGAACATACAACAGATCTCAGAGAGCTATTGAAAGAAGACGCCGAATACCAGTGGTCTGAATCACACGAAAGGAATTTCAAACAACTTAAAGAACTGTTGTGCAAAGAAACAAGTCTGTCATATTATGACAGAAGAAAACCAGTCACTCTGCAAGTAGACGCTTCTACCAGAGGACTAGGGGCAGCTCTGGTGCAGGAAGGAAAGCCGATAGCTTTCGCATCAAAGGCCTTGACGTCAGCCGAGACGAGATACGCCAACATAGAAAGAGAACTATTAGCAGTAGTGTACGGATGCGAGAAATTCCATACATACCTATATGGCAGGCGATTTACAATAGGGAGTGACCATCGTCCACCAGAACAGATCTATAAGAAGAATCTGTGCAAAGCGCCTGCAAGACTGCAAAGACTACTTCTAAGGATCCAAAGCTATGACTTCACGCTTAAATATAAGCCAGGAAAGGAAATGGTGCTAGCAGATGCGTTGTCTCGATTGTCACCATATGAGAAACACGAGGTGGAGGGCCTAACAGTAAAAATCCACCACCTAGTGAATGTTACCCCTACAAAGCTCAGTCAAATCAGAGATGAGACTAGCAAAGATGAGGAGTTGCAACTACTCACACAAGTAATACAGGGGTGGCTGGAGAGAATCCAGCAGGTACAGGCGACAATTCGTCAATACTGGACGATTAAAGACGATATTGCAGTAGAAGACGGTATTCTCCTTGCTGGATCGAGGATCATCGTGCCAAAGACGATGCAGACACAACTTCTCCATCTCATACATGAAGGCCACATGGGAATGGAGAAATGCAAGCTGAGAGCCAGATCAGCTGTATACTGGATATGCATGTACAAAAATATCGAACAGATGGTCTCTGCATGTGGTATATGCCAGAAATACAGAAATGCACAACAGAAAGAGGAGATGATACCTAGTGAAATACCGTCAAGACCATGGCACACTGTTGGGGCAGATCTCTTCATGTGCAATCAAGAATGGTATCTCATAGTGGCAGATTACTATTCCAAGTTTCCTTTTGTGAGAAGGATGAAAGACTTGAGAGCCACAACTACCACCAGGATTGCAAAGAGCTTGTTTACTGAACAAGGAATCCCGGAAAAGGTAATCTGTGACAATGGAACCCAGTTCACATCGAGTGAATTCAGAGCTCTGGCAGAAAAGTATGGGTTCAAAATAGTAACCTCATCCCCACGTTTCCCAAGGGGACACGGGTTCATCGAAAGACAGATCCAGACTGTCAGAACTCTCAACAAAAGTAGTGAGATGGGGGAAGACCAAGACCTTGCCCTCCTATCACTCAGATCAACACCACTGAAAGCAGACATGAAATCACCTACGGAATTGCTGAATGGGAGGAAGTTTAAGACTACACTACCAGCAAAAATACATCCTCCCCAGGACCAGGAGGACTTCAGACAAAAGCTGGCAGAAGCACAAATCGTAGGAAGCAAACATTACGATAAACATGCAAAGACGCTACCAGAATTGCTGAATGGACAATCAGTGCATGTGCAAGACCCAGTGTTGAAAACCTGGAATCCAGCCAAGGTCATTAGAAAAGCTGGTACTCCAAGATCCTACTTCGTAGAGACTGAACCTGGTAACCAATACAGATGGAACAGACTCCACATCAGACCTTCACCTGAACTGGATAAGCAGCAGACAACATCAGCAACATTGACAACACCAGCTACCACAAGCAGTACAACACCAGAAACAAGCGCTACAAATCAAACAACCACGAGCATGCACACTCCAACTCCAAAGGCGACAGCAACAACAACAACAAGAGCGGAACACACCAAAACACCACAGAGAGGAATGGTCACCACCAAATCCACAAGATGGCGGGACAACATCCAACCACCTGAGCGATATCACGAATAAAAAAAAAACTCACGATTCTTTGTAGTTGATAATAATAGTTTAGATATAATATTTGTTCATTTAAATTGTTAAATTTCATGTTTTAGTTTTTTGAGAAAGAGGGATGTTACATTGTTATAGTATCACACCGTTAAATGGAACTACTTTGGTATGGAACTACTTTGGTATGGTGTAGTTATATTGCTATGTAGCACACTGTGCACGGGCAGTGCACAGTGCAGCGTCGGACATCTTGTATCACTCCGCACCACGCGGCAGCACAGAAACAAGGCAAGAATACAGCTAGTAAAAGCAGTCATAAAATGAGCTAAAAGTGTCTGTATTATTTATAGTATAAGAACACAAGGAGACACAGCACCTTTTCTATTCTGTTGAAAATCTAATATAAGCTCTAAGGTCCCAAGTCTCCTCCTTTCAAGGCCAAAGAGCCCAAATTTTTCCAGTCTTCATAGTTCAATCTTTTGACTCTAGGAATTATCTTTGTGTACTGTACCTGTGTATTGTATCTTTGTGCTCTGTATCCTTGTGGCTTGGTGACCAAAACTTGACATAGTACTCAAGGTGCAAGTCAGACCAGAGCACTACACAATTTCAGTATAACATCCTCCATCTATTATTTAGCACATAATACAGTATTCTATTTGCTTTGATGATTGCTGCATCACAGTGACTAGTCCCATTAAGTGCCATGTCTACTAACTCACAGGTCTCTTTCAATTTCTTCCTTAATTAGTTCAATATGTTGCCCATTTTTCTTCCGCTGCGCTTGTCTGTGTTGAACATCATCTGTTGCTGTTCTGCCCATTCACAGATTTTATTTAGCTCCTTTTGTAGGTCCTTGGCTGTCTCATCAGATTCACTTGTTTTCCCCCTCAGTTTAGCATCATGTGCAATTTGAGTTTCTGAATCCAAGTCATTGCTGTAAATTAGAAACAGTGGGGGCTCAGCAATAATCCTGAGGCACTCCACTTTGTACTTCCCATAACTTACATCAGTTCTGTAACAAGTACTCTCTGCTTTCTATTCTTCACTGTTTTTTAAAATCCCTATTCAATCCCTACTCCTTTAAGTTTATGGAGCAGCCTGTTGTGAAGGCTTTCTGGAAGTTTAGGTATGAAATGTTGTAAAATTTTCTAAATTGCATTTAAACCAGCACTTCCTCAAAGAATACAAGAATCTGGGCCAACGGTCTGATTACAGCAGTAGTACCCGCGCAGCACTATGACAAAGACCAGGATTCTGATAACAATAGCTACACAAAATCCAGAACTCTGACAACATTATTTGCATATGGCTGTGACCCTGTCAGCTCTGACTGCAGCGCCATCAACATTGGGTTGACAGCAGTTTCCAATAGCAGTGCCATTGAGTAGCATGAGCTGGTTTGATAGGACAAGCTGAGTTATGTAGCCTACTTGTAGAATGGGGTAAATGAAGGCAGTGTTCAATGTAAAAGTCAAAGAGCTGGGTATTTCCCTTTCTCCAGTAACAGAAATCTGTTGTATATTTCAGTCAGCAAGATGGATACACACCCAGAGTGAGTTGTAAGCAATGTACCACTTCTAGCTTGCACTCAGGGTAATGTAGTGCGAAAATGGGGTTGTGATTAGTTCACGATGTGATGGTATGCAACAAATATTCCAATTTTTCAAACTCACATGTTTGACTGTGGCCCTTTATGAAAGGTGGCAAGTGATAAATATGTATCTTTTCTCATTCTGAGCAGTCAGGTAAGAATGCTCTTTTAGAATCAAACTAAGCTGAGTATTGATGAACACTGTTAATTGTCATACTTTACCTTATGTTGCATTAGTTTAGTGACATTGGTTATGGTTATATCCTTTTCCTTTAGCTGTGTTTTCAGCTGTACAGTTTCTTTTTCCAGCATACTGATTTTATCCATCAATTGTTTTTGATCGTACAAGGAAACCTACAGATATGCACATGACAAGTTATAAAGGTTGTAATAAACACATCATTTATACTCAATAAATTTTTCAAATGATCAGGATATTTGAATGAATGATTCCCTGCAACATATGAGCATGAACTGGTTTAGCAGTCTGAGGTCCAGGAAAACAATCGTGAGTGATTAAAATCATGTTGATATTTGCCGACATAACAATTGCTGCTGCTGCATTTCATAGAAATTATAGCACTGAAGCAGACCATTCAGCCCATCAAACCACTGCCCTTTCCCTGTATCCTTTTATATTCTTTCTTTTCAAATACTTATCCAGTTCCCCTTAAATGATGCTAGTCTGTGCCTCATCAGCCATGTATAGTAAAGCATTCCATGTTCCAATAAATCTGTTTGAAAAAGTATCCTCCAAATTCCCCTTCTTTCTTATACTGATAATTCTGAATTGTTCCCTTGCTATTGATTTACCAACTACTGTAGTAGGAACAATCTTTCACCAGCTTTTCAGAACTTCAGTTTTAAAAACTTCTCTTAGATCCTCGTTAACTTTCTCTATTTCAATGAAAAAGCCCCGAATTTCTCAAGTCTTTCTTTATAAATTTAACTGTTCATTCTTGCTACATATTATTTTAGTGAATCTTCGCTGTGCCCTTCCAAGGCTTTATATAAAGGTGCCATCAACTGTACGCAATATTCAAACTTCAGCTTAACCCATGTCTTGTACAAATTCACTATCACTTAAGTGTTTTTGTATTCAATGCTGTTATGTATAAATGCCGGAATTCCATTTATGTTTTTAAAGTCTTTTTTATCAGCACGTTCACCTTTAAAAATCTATGATTCTGCTCCCCTTGATCTCTCCATTCCTCCACTGTTATGTATTATCATTAGAACATACTTCAGTTTCACTGTTACTTTTCCCAAAACATACTACAGGGTACTTCACATATCTCATTGAACTGCCTCTGCTACCCATTTTTCCACTCTACTAACTCTAACCTGTTAAGTGCTTTTGTAATCTTCATCATTTGTCGCCACAATTTGGTATCTTCAGCAAACTTTTCTAATTGCAAAAGCTTAGGAGTTCCAGTCAGAGTGATCATTCTCCTGGCCAATGAAGGCCGAAAAATATGTATGCTTACATAATCATTCAGTGGTCCATAATGCGTTGTCTCACCATTGCATAAAATACAGTTTAGAAGCAAGGTGTGTCAGATCACTAGCAATATTACACCAGTATGGGTACATTTTTGACTATTATTGATAAACATTATATGAAAATAATATTTTGGATGTGTGCAATTTGTAGGAAGGTAATGAATGCAGAGTGAACTCATCAGCACTGGAGTGGATTTGGATGGATCAGTGGTAAAGGTTATTGATAAGGAAAATAATACAGTAGGAGAGAGACTTCCTGAGTTGATGCAAAAAATTCAAGAGGTTGAACAACAAACCACAGCACAGGTTACAGAGATTTGAGAGGAAACAAGATAGCCATGTACATTGCTTTAATGAAGGACCTTATGATGATAACATGTTTAGAGGTAAACAGTGCCAGACTTCATCAAAGGCTTTGGAGATATCCAAGACAATGACACATGATTCGTTAAAGTGTTCAAGGATAAAATTTCAGGGATGTACAATATAATAACTCTGCTAAAAACTATACTGGCTATTGTGTTAGCGGTGGTTCAGTGGCAGCACTCTCACATCTGAGTCAGAAGGTTGCGGGTTCAAGTCCCACTCCAGAGACTTGAGCACAAAATCTAGGCTGAAACTCTAGTGCAGTACTGACTGAGTGCTGCATTGTCGGAGATGCCGTCTTTCAGATGAGACGTGAAACCGGAGCCACATCTGTCACCTCAGGTGAACGTAAAAGATCCCATGACACTATTTCGAAAAGTGGCAGGGGAGTTCTTCCCAGTGTCCTGACCAATATTTATCCCTCAACCAACATCACTAAAAAAAAGATTATCTGGTCATTATCACATTGCTGTTTGTGGGACCTTGCTGTGCACAAATTGGCTGCCGCATTTCTTACATTGTAACAGTGACTACACTTCAAAAGTACTTCATTTGCTGTAAAGCGCTTTGGGACAACCTGAGGTCTTGAAAGACGCTCTATAAAATGCAAGTCTTTCTTTCTTTAGGGCGCAACTTTAAAGATGATAAATAATTTGTGAGGTAATAGCAGCTTTCATAACTTTGGAAAGCACAGGTGTAACAGCAACTTTGTAGTAGTTGGAAAAGTAAAAGGGAACACCATTCTTAGGGATGAGGTGAGCAGCAGCAAATTTCCAAGGAGAAGGGAAGACACACTGGGAGAAAGTGATGAGGCAGCATAGAACAAGAGTAAGTTTGGAAGCAAGCATCCGAAGGACAATTGAAGGCAATGTTGTTAATAAGTCAGGATATGAAGAGAATCTCATCTTACTTTAATTGAGTCATCTTTGGCAGAAATATCATGTTTTTCTCCTCCAACGTGAATTTTCTTTGATGGCCCCAACTTCCGTATTTTAACAGCATCAAAATGCATGGTCAATGATTTTGCTTCTGGAATGGACACGGCTACACCAGTTATACCAGTAAAATCCAGAGGCTCTTGGGTCGGTATATCAGGTCCGGAGGCTGCACTGTTGTGTTTCAGGTTACTAGTTGGTCGCGTTGCTCCTACTTTCACCCTGGACATTTTAGATTTGATGTTGGACATTTGTCCACTAACAGCCCAGATGATATGAAGGAGCAATGTCCTTTTTAAATTATTTCTTCCTAGTTTGCAAGAGAATCAGGACAATGGTCAATAAAAATAAGCACCATAACTGCCAGGTTTTAAGTAGACATTTCATGCTTAACTAGTCATAACGTTTTACTCTGTATTTAAACAAGGTCAATATCGACTGCTTTGATTAGACAATACACACAGAATTAAGTTGTTGCAAAATGGACGATTGGGGTGACGAATGCTTCAGTAATTAAGTTTTCTACTTTCATCCAGAGGGGCATGTTTTACCAATTTTCAGTTCAGGTGCAGTAGCAAAGCACTTTGCCATGGGAACACATGAAAGTTAAAATTAGCAGGATATGTCCTGCTCTACAAAGCTATACCACTTGTCCGTTGCTCACTGAGCATAGCTGACATTCTTGTCTACCCAATTAAAGGAAGTAGTATGCTAGCCAACCCTCAAAGGGGGGAAAAAGAGAGAAACAAATAAATAAATGTTATTTTCCTTGTAAGAAAGCCTTTGATAATTGATGCGCTATCAATTCTAATAAGAGGCTGAGCAGAGTTCAGAACGACAGGCTTTTATTAACTACTGAATTGCACTTCAGACAGATCAGGACTATGCCTCTAGTGGACGACCGAATGCCTGGAGCTGCCATGCGGCCGTCCTTATGCTCGGTAGCCGAGGGCGGAGTCAGCTGAGGCATAGTCAGACATAACAGTGAAACAAGAGTGAACGACAACAACAACAACAACAGCAACAACAACAACAACAAGTGAACACAGTGAACTACAGTGGTTTACCACAATAGTATTAATTGCATCACTGAGAATTATTGAAGTTAAAGAAACACTCTCTTGCCCAAATTTGCTGAGCTTCTTTCATGAAGATATCATCTCATGTTGGGGTGCAATTCCTTGGGTACCAACAGCCCTCCAGCATCTTACCCAAAAAGTAGAAGATAATGCCATGATAGTCACCACACTTAATATGTGTTCCTCTTATGTTTGCATATGGTAACAATGGTTGCACCTTCAAGATTTAAAGGGACTACATTATCTCTATAGAGTGTCACAAAAAAAAACAAATGTAGGTGCATAACTAGCACGCATGTTTATTCCACCAGGACCAGATGCTTTCCATTCTTCATCATCCTGACTGCCTTCTTCATTTCTTCTACCGAGGGTGGAGGGTTGGGGGGTGGTTCTGCATTATATGTGTCGAAACAATCCTGTTGTCGTTTCTTGAAAAAGGCAGCAGTGTCAGCTGGAGTGTGATACATGTTGTCACAAGAAATTATCCACTACGTCTCAATATCATTTTCTGGGGTACATTTTGTCACTACTGCGGTTGTAATATTGTTACACAGCTTTAATTTGATGTTTAGATCTTTGAGATGCTTGACATTAAGTTGCTTAGTTGGTTTAGATGCTGCTTTTTGTTAGTGAGGTTGGATAATGAACAACAATGCATTGCCCTAACGATTTTGACATCTTGTATATCTCATTATTGAACAAAGGCACAATTAATTTGGAACAAATGGTTTACAAACATATAGAAAGGAGGGACTAGAAAGGACCATGTAGCCTGTTCCGTCCGTCATGGTGTAGTCTACGTGCACCATCAGTCAACCCGCAGTCCTGGGAGAGATGAAAAAAAAGTCTTTTAAATTTCTTTCTGACCTCTGAAAGCAATCAAGCAAGCTCCAGGAGACTTTCGTAGCTGATAACGCAAAGCATTGATAGCCCCCTCTACCTTCTATGATTCAAGATTTCTTCTACTCATAGGAACTTGTCCGGTTTCCTTTTGAAGACCTGTAGCAAATCCATACTCACCGCAATCCATGGCAATCTGTTCCAGAGGTCAATGATTCTCTGTGAATAGAAGTACTACCTAGTGTTGAACCTGCCTCTGTTTTCTTCTTTTGTAATGATGCCCCTTAGTCCTTCTCTCTCTATCTAGCTCAAATATCCTATCCATCCAAACAGGATCTATTCGTTTCATAATTTTGAAGACCTCAATCATATCCCCATAAGTCTATGTTTCTCTACTGAAACAAGTTGCAGTTCTCTCAGCATGTCCTGACAACTAAGTGTCCTAAGACTTGGTGTCAATCTGGTGGCCCTAATCTGGATTTTTGCCAGGGCCTAGATATCCCCTATCATGTAAGGGGACAAAACTGAGTATAATACCCAAGATGGGGCCATACCAGTGTCTTATAAAGGACAGGTATTGTATTTCTGGTTATGTATTTCACCATTCTGGCTATACATCCTAACAACCTATTTGTCTTCTCTACAGCCTCACGACACTGGTCATGGGCCTTCAGATTTTTATAAACAATGACACTTGCCTGCTCCACAGCCATTAGAAGGTAACCCGGCATGAATATATATATATATATATATTTGTGTGTATATACCTGAAATTACCATGATCCAAATGCATCACTCTACAATCTGCAATTATATAGCACCTTTAATGTAGAAAGAATGTCCCAAGGCACTTCACAGAGGCATAAGGAGAAAATTAATGCTGAGCCAAAGACTGAGATATTAGGAAGGGTGACCAAAAGCTTGGTCGAAGAGCTGGGTCATGAGGGTCTCAGGAGGACAGGGAGGTGGAAAGGTGGAGGGGTTTAGGGAGGAAATTCCATTTATTGGGGCCTAGGCAACTGAAGGTGGAGCAAAGGGAAGGGGGGATGTACACGAGGCATATGGGAACAGGGAGCCAATGTAGGTCAGAGACAACGGGGTGCTGGGTGCGTGGATCTTGGTGGGGGATAGGGTATAGGCAGCAGAGTTTTGAATGTGCTGAAGTTTATGGAGGATGGTAGGCTGACCAGAGAGCATTGGAATATTCAAATCTGGAGATGACAAAAGCATGGCTGAAGATTTCAGCAGCAGATGGGCTGAGGCAGGGGTGGGGCAGGCAATGTTATAGAAGAGGAAGTAGTCGACATTGTAGGCCATATGCTCCAATCCCCCATATGTATCTATATGTATATGCAATCTATTTACTTGTACAAAGTTCTAACTCCGGCACACACTTTTATGTCTTTAGCAAAGGACTGGACTGCCAATGCCATCATCCAAATCAATGATAAAAATGGTGAAGAGTAATGGTTCTAACATGGATATCTGGCAGCACTCCACTAGTAACCAACCCCACGCAAAGCTGCTACCATTAATAAGTACCCTCTGATTACGTGAATGAAGCCAATTCACAATTCAGTGTAAAATTTGATAAAGGGACAACATTACTTAACAACCTTTTGTGTAACACTTTATTGAAGGCTTTTTCGAAATCCAAATTTACAATGTCTACCCAGGTTACAATTATTGACCAACTTTGTGATTTCTTCAAAAATTTCAACTAGGTTGGCAAAAGAGGAGCTCTGTTTCCAAAAACCATGTTGAAAATGCCAAATAACGACTGCTCTTTCCAAATGGTCATACAATGATCCTTGAGTAACTCCTTCAAGCAACTTACCAATAACTGAAGTCAAACTAACTGCCCTAAATGATCTTTTATCTCTCACTGACCCCTAACATAACTAAAAAAGGTTTTGCTGTTATTTCCACACCTATCAATGAATGTAGATGGAACAAACACATCAATATTTGTTGGTGAAAGATTATGTTCATGATGACATTTTCTGAGCAACAGTAATCCAGTAATTTTACTTTGATCAATTTCTCTGAGCAAGGTAAAGTTGTCAGTGCAACTCACACTTTCAAGTTGCTCTTGACAGTAACAGAGTCCACTGCAGGAATTTTAGCTATGGTATCCTCAAGATCACTGTTCCTTTGTCATTAATTAGTGCACCGACACAGATAGTAGAAATGAGCTTACTTTGTAACAGCATCTCATTTTCTTGAGGCACTCATTTATAAATCTTGGTATGCTCTCTCCCTTTGCAAAAGTTTGTTACAGGTTAAAAAATCCATATTAATGATTCATGGTTCTTTGGTAACCAGCTAGAGGAATAAGCATTCAGTTCCAACTTCTATCAGATGTACATTATCAGTCAATCTGACTTCAATAATTTCAACAACAACAACTTGCATTTATTTAGCTCCTTTAATGTAGTAAAATGTCCCACGGCACTTTACAGCAGCATTATCAAACACATTTTGACACCGAGCCACATGAGATATTCGGACAGATGATGAAATGCTTGGTTTTCAGGAGTGTCTTAAATGAGGAGAGGTGGAGAGATAGGAGAGAAACTAGAGAAAGATGCAAGTTCAGAGATAGGGCAGAGAGGCCCTTAGGGGAGGTTTGGCCCAGTGGACTAGGGGAAGGGAGGGAAGCGACAGAGCCAGCTGAATGGATGGTCTCAATCTTAGTGACAAAGAAGTCCATGAGCTCCTCGCACTTGTTGGAGGTGAGGGTGGAGAAGGCAGGGGAGAGGGCTTTAAGAAGGCGGTTTGTAGTGGAGAAGAGAAGCTGTGGGTTATCTTTGCATTACAGGGTGATCCTGGAATTGTGAGCAGTTTTGGCAGAGGACACCAGGATCCGATAGTGCTTTATATGGTCTAGCCAGATCTGGTGATGAATGGCTAAACCAGTTGTCCACCATAAATGTTCAAGACTGCATCCTTGGACTTAAGGGAGCAAGATGATCACGGTACCAGGGGAAATGACCAGGGTGAGAGAGAGTAATGGTTTTAGTGGGTGTACTGGATGGTAAGGTCGGTGAGTGAGTAGAATGGGGCAGTTGGGGTTGCTGCTCGTAAAGAGGCAGCGACGTGCCTCGATGGGCCCTTCAGAGGATGCCAAGAAAGGCACAGAGGGAAACTGTAGGCTTATCTAAGAGGGAGTCAAGCTGGGACGGCGGCAGGTGAGTAGGAAGGTCGAAGAATGCTGAAGGGTTGGAGTAGGGCTTTGGGAGGGCAGAATACCCAAGAGGGGAGAAATGAAAGGAGGCATGACAACAGGAGAGAGTTGCCTAGGAGGGGTAAAGGGAAAAGAAGAAAAAAAAGGGGAGAAAAAAAGAGAGGAAATAGAAGTGATGGGCTTGGGTGCAGAGAGGCAGTCAAAATGAGCAAGCAAATGGGCACAGGAAAACTCAAGTTACATAGGCGTGGTTACGTAGCAAGATTAGGATATGTAATGCTATTAAACAGGGAATAAAGAGGAGACAATAAGAGAGAGTTAAAGTCAGAGGTCCTGTGGTGGGACAAAGTTGACTTAGGTAGGATGGAGTCAGCTTGGAGCATCGACAAACTGATGTTCAGGTATGGAGACAGGTGTGGAGGGCGAGTGAGTCCAGAAGCTATTTGAAGGATAGAGTACTGCTGGAGGTATTTCTGTGGGAATGAAGAGCCAGGAGGTGTGCAGAATCAATCGTGGGTCAGAAATGCAGTGGCGAAGTTGGAGGCCACCATAAGATCTAGAGGCAGCGCAGAAACATAGAAACATAGAAGATAGGAGCAGGAGTAGGCCATTCGGCCCCTCGAGCCTGCTCCACCATTCAATGCGATCATGGCTGATCATCCAAATTCAGTACCCGGTCCCTGCTTTCTCCCCATACCCCTTGATCCCTTTAGCCTTAAGAAATATATCCAACTCCTTCTTGAATATATTTAATGAACTGGCCTCCACCGCCTTCTGTGGTAGAGAGCTCCACAGGTTCACCACTCTCTGGGTGAAGAAATTCCTCCTCATTTCTGTCTTAAATGGCCTACCCTTTATCCTTAGACTGTGTCCCCTGGTTCTGGACTCCCCGACCATCGGGAACATCCTTCCTGCATCTAGTCTGTCCAGTCCTGTCAGAATTTTATAAGTTTCAATGAGATCACCTCTCATTCTTCTAAACTCCAGCGAGTACAAGCCCAATCGACCCAATCTCTCCTCATACGTCATTCCTGCCATCCCAGGTATCAGCTTGGTGAATCTTCGCTGAACTTCTTCCATGGCAAGAACATCCTTCCTCAGATAAGGCGACCAAAACTGCACACAATACTCAAGATGTGGTCTCACCAAGGCCCTGTACAACTGCAGCAAGACATCCTTGTTCCTGTACTCAAACCCTCTCGCTATGAAGGCCAACATACCATTTGCCTTCTTAACCGCCTGCTGCACCTGCATGCTTACCTTCAGCGACTGGCGCATAAGGACACCCAGGTCTCGTTGCACTTCCCCTTCTCCCAATCTATTGGCATTTAGATAATAATCTGCCTTCCTGTTTTTGCCACCAAAGTGGATAACCTCACATTTATCCACGTTATATTGCATCTGCCATGTTTCTGCCCAATCACCCAACATGTCCAAATCATCCTGGAGTTTCTCGACATCCTCCTCACAGCACACACGCCCACCCAGCTTTGTGTCGTCTGCAAATTTGGAGATATTACATCTAGTTCCCTTGTCTAGATCATTAATATATATTGTGAATAGCTGGGGTCCAAGGACCGATCCCTGTGGTACCCCACTAGTCACTGCCTGCCACTCGGAAAAAGACCCGTTTATTCCAACTCCTTGCTTTCTGTCCGCCAACCAGTTCTCTATCCAAGTCAATGCCTTGTCCCCAATCCCATGTGCCTTAACTTTACACGCTAATCTCTTATGCGGGACCTTATTGAAGGCCTTCTGAAAGTCCAGATACACCACATCCACTGGTTCTCCCTTATCTATTTTACCAGTTACATCCTCAAAAAATTCCAGTAGATTAGTCAAGCACGATTTACCTTTTGTGAATCCATGTTGACTTTGTCCGATCCTGTCACTGTTTTCCAAGTGCTCTGCTATTACATCTTTTATAATGGACTCTAGCATTTTCCCCACTACCGATGTCAGGCTTACCGGTCTGTAATTCCCCGTTTTCTCTCTACCACCATTTTTGAATAGTGGGGTAACATTAGCTACCCTCCAATCCATGAGAACTGTTCCAGATTCCATCGAATGTTGGAAGATGATCAGCAATGCATCTACTATTTCTAGGGCCACTTCCTTAAGTACCCTAGTATAGTAATCTGGGATGTTATGATTAAGGTTATCCACCAGGTGGTGCTGTAGCTAGTGCTGCTGCTAGTTAGGGTCAGTGGAGGTGGAATGGGAGGATGCAGGCCTGTATGTTTGTTACGCAGTTGTTTAATAAAATACACGGACTAATTCTAATATCTCGCCTCTTCGAGTTTCTTGTTTCACTACATGAATTTATCACATTTAGCGACGAGGTAAAAGGACACTGAATAAAGAAAAGTCTGCCGGGACTTTTAAAAAACAAACTCACGAGCTAAAGTTAGCTACCAATTGGACGAGAGCATGGCTGCCACGGTAGGAACGGTCTCCGCTTTTGATATCCAAGCACAAACCTGGGAGGAATACTGTGAAGTGTTGGGTTATTTCTTCGAAGCAAATGAAATAAATGATGCCGGAAAAAGGAAAGCCATTCTGCTTAGTTCAGTGGGAAGCCAAACCTACAGTTTGATGAAGAATCTGCTCAGTCCTGAAAAGCCTGGAGACAAATCAATTGTTGAATTAGTGGCCTTGCTAAAAGAACATTTCAACACTAAGCCTAGTGAGATTGTACAGCGGTTCAAGTTTAATTCAAGGAACAGAAAAGAGGAAAAGAGTGTAATGGACTATGTAGCGGTGTTGCGTAAATTAGCACAAGATTGCAATTATGGGAACAACCTGAAGGAAATGCTGAGAGATAGGCTAGTTTGTGGAATAATGGATGACCGAATGCAGCGTAGATTATTATCCGAGCCTGGGCTTACTTATGAAAAAGCACTGGAACTTGCTCAAGCTATAGAGACAGCGAACCGAGATGTAAAAGAAATACAGGGTTCAGACAGGGCTAATGCTAAGCAAGTTACAGGTCAGGTTATTGTGCACAAGTTAAACATGCGTCAGAAACCACAACGTGAGCATGTGAAGGCATGTTATAGATGCAAGGGCGAGCACCTGGTGAGTGAATGCCGGTTTCTGGAGGAAAAGTGCCACAAGTGTGGGAAACAAGGACACATAAAATGAGCATGCAGGGCAAAATCACCTGTGGAGGAATCCAAACCCAAAGGGGGAGGAAAGCAAAACCAAGGAAGAAACATGGAGCACACCACATCAGCGGGGAAGCTGAGGAAGAAGAGGACATGTTCATAATGTTCAGCATGCTAGAGAACATTCCAAACGTGGCTCCTATCACATTGCAACTGACAGTAAATGACTCTAAGGTGAACTTTGAAGTTGATACAGGGTGCGGTGTAACCATAATGAACAGGGCAGAGTACGCAAAATTGGGGAACCGTGCAAAAGTTCCAGAGTTAAAGTCTTGCTCTCTGCATCTTAAAACATATACAGGTGAACGAGTAGCGACATTAGGTGCAGCTAATGTAACTGTGCAACACAGGGACACAGTGGTACAGCTACCTGTAGTTATAGTATCGGGTACTGGACCAAACCTGTTAGGTTGGGGCTGGATAAAAGAACTTAAATTAGACTGGGGAGCAGTAAATCAAATAGATGAGGGCAAACAGTTGACTTTGCAAGAAGTGTTGAGTGAACATGAGAATGTGTTCAAGGAGGAACTTGGCACATTTAATGGCCCCCCAGCTAAGAATTATGTAGACAAGGAGGCACCGCCAAGGCTTTTTAAACAACGACCTGTGCCTTATGCCATGAAACCAAAGGTAGAGGGTGAGCTTGACCGTCTATTGAGAGAGAACATACTGGAGCCAGTGAAATGTTCAGAATGGGCAGCTCCCATAGTACCTGTTTTAAAACCGGATAATTCGGTAAGACTCTGTGGAGATTATAAATTGACAGTCAATCGGGTGTCCAAACTAGAGCAGTATCCTATTCCCAAAACAGAGGATCTCTTTGCAAACCTGGCTGGAGGAAAGAAATTCACAAAGTTGGATATGAGTCATGCATACTTGCAGATTACACTGGATGACGAATCAAAGAAGTATGTTACCATAAATACACACAAGGGCTTGTTTACATATAACCGTTTACCGTTTGGTGTCTCATCTAGTCCAGCTATCTTCCAGAGGACAATCGAAGGTGTACTGCAAGGGATTCCACATGTTTCCATCTATCTGGATGACATTCTGGTGACGGGAAGAACCGACCAGGAGCATCTGAGCACTCTGAGAGAGGTACTACAGAGATTGGAGAGGGCAGGGTTACGGCTCAAGAGGAGTAAGTGCACTTTCCTGAGGAATGAGGCAGTGTTCCTGGGACACAGAGTGGATGCCACCGGGCTCCATCCAATCAAGGAGAAGGTACAAGCACTGCAGGACGCCCCTGCTCCTACCAATGTGGCTGAGTTAAAAGCTTACCTGGGACTGCTGAACTATTATAACAGGTTTTTACCAAACTTGTCAACAGTGTTAGCACCTCTTCACAAACTACTGCGCAAGGAGACACAGTGGCAGTGGGGAGAGGAGCAGGGGGTTTCATTTGAACAGTCCAAGAAACTGATGCTGTCGTTGGATGTGCTAGTTCACTACAATGAAGAGAAAGACATCATTCTCTCTTGTGACGCTTCACCTTATGGGGTGGGGGCAGTTCTTTCACACTGCATGAAAGATGGAACTGAAAGACCAATATGGTTTATGTCCCGAACTCTAACACCAGCGGAAAAAAACTATTCCCAGTTAGACAAAGAGGGGTTAGCAGTAATGTTTGGGTTACAGAGGTTCCACAAGTACATATATGGCAGGAAGTTCACCATATGCACCGATCATAAACCTCTTCTCTCTCTTTTCAATGAAATGAAAGCAGTTCCACAGATGGTGTCACCCCGGATCCAGAGGTGGGCAGTGACATTGAGGGCATATGAGTATGTCATCGTCTACAAGGCGGGCAAGTACCATGGGAACGCAGATGCCTTGAGTCGTCTTCCACTGCCAGGCACACCTATCCTTGCAGCTCCAGAGGACAGAGTTTTGAAGTTGGAGGACACTGACACGGCACTTGTGACTGCAGAGCAAGTAAGAACATGGACAGGTAAAGATCCAGTATTGTCTAGAGTTCGAGAATATGTGGTGAGGGGATGGCCACAGCATCCAGAAGGGACTGACTTCACACCCTACAGTGTCAGGAAAACAGAGCTGAGTGTGCAGGATGGTTGCGTGTTGTGGGGAGCACAAGTGATTATTCCACAGCCAGCACTACAGTCTATCCTAGAGCAACTACATCAGTGTCATCCTGGGGTCTCGTGTATGAAAGCCTTGGCTAGGAGTTACTTGTGGTGGCCAAAGCTAGATGAGGAGATAGAAAATCTAGTCAAGACATGCAGCACTTGTCAGGTACACAGGAAGGCACCAGCAGCGGCTCCTCTCCAACCCTGGGAGTGGCCGGATAAACCATGGAGAAGATTGCACTTAGATTATGCGGGTCCATTCATGGGGAAGATGTTCCTCATAATCATTGATGCACATTCCAAATGGATGGATGTTTATCCTGTTAATTCTGCTTCCTCCACTACTACTATAGACTGCCTGCATCAGAGCTTCAGTAATCAAGGGCTACCGGAGATCATGGTAAGTGACAATGCCACTTGTTTTGTGAGTACAGAGACAAAAGAGTTCATGAGAAACAATGGCATAGTGCAGGTGACCTCGGCTCCATATCATCCGTCCTCAAATGGACTTGCGGAGAGAGCCATACAAACATTTAAAGAGATGATAAAAAAAAGTGCAGAAGGGAGTTTAGCAGCCAAAGTGTCACGGGTTCTGTTCAGCTACAGAATAACACCTCAATCCACCACAGGACTCTTTCCTGCTGAGATGTTATTGGGTCGTAGTCTACGCTCCACTCTTGACCTTGTCCACCCAGACCTAAAAAGGAAAATGGAAAACAGACAAAACAAACAAAAAGAGAACCATGACAAAAGAACAAAGAGCCGAAGTTTTGGAGAAGGAGATGCGGTCCTTACCAGGGATTTCGGTTATGGACCAAAGTGGATTCCTGGCTTCATAGACTCAATGACAGGTCCAGTATCATACAAGGTCATGTTGGGAGAGGGTAGGGTAGTACGCAGACATGTCGATCAGATACTTACCAGACAAGGGGAAATTGAAATTGAGGTTCCAGGTGCAATGGCTGAGGACAGGTTTGCCCCCAGTTATCCAAGTGCATCTGTGGTGCCACCACCATGGACAGGGACAATTCCACAGGAACCCATTCGTCAAGAGGAAACCATCGTTGCAGAGTCAGATACTCTGAGCACTGTTCAGGAGCAGCTGGTGGCTTCAGCACAAACAAGCAGGGACTTTACTGTTAGGTGTTCACAAAGCCACCAGAGAGATTGGTACTGACCTGTTAGGTTCGTCAAGTATTGAACATAGTGAATGGAGACTTCTTTTGTGACCCTTAGGAATGGTTGTTTGTTAAGAAATTCATACTGAAATCTTAAGGAGGGAGGAATATAGTAATCTGGGATGTTATAATTAAGGTTATCCACCAGGTGGTGCTGTAGCTAGTGCTGCTGCTAGTTAGGGTCAGTGGAATGGGAGGATGCAGGCCTGTATGTTTGTTACGCAGTTGTTTAATAAAGTACACGGACTAATTCTAATATCTCGCCTCTTCGAGTTCCTTGTTTCACTACATGGATTTATCACACCTAGGATGTAGATTATCAGGCCCTGGGGATTTATCGGCCTTCAATCCCATCAATTTCCCTAACACCATTTCCCTACAAATACTGATTTCTTTCAGTTCCTCCCTTTCATCAGAACCTATGTTCCCCGGCATCTCTGGGAGGTTATTTGTGGAATACAGCCCAGGAGAGTAAATTTCTGGCCAAAAACCACACAAGCTGAAGCTGAAAAACTTCAGCAACGTTCACACTGTAGCAATTGAATTCTGCGTTAATCAGTGCCATATTTTACTCAGAGCTAGAAGCACCTTAATGATTCTAAAGTGTTTCGATGTTCAATGATGCAACGGTTAGATGTTGTTTCTAAATCCAACACCAAGCAGCGATCTGCATGATGGATTACCTTTGTGCATAGCAACAACTCTTCAGCACCATCATACCTGTCACTTCAGTCCCTTTGGGTTGGGACCAATTTTACACATTTACCCACTGAGTCACTGGCCCATATTTCCCAGTATTTTTAATCAGGATGTTAAGTACTAGTATATCTGTCAAAAGTGTTAATTTATTTTTATTTCTGAATATACCTGTATAGTTATCAGCCTTAGCTCAGTGGTAGAACTTTCACCTCTGGGTTAAGAGGTTTTGGGTTCAAGTCCCACTCCAGAGACTTGAGCACATAATCTAGACTAACATTTGGGTGCAGTGCTAAGGGAGTGCTTCGTTGTCGATGGTGTCATCTTTCAGTTGAGATATTTGCTACCTTTCCTTACAAGTGACTACATTTAAAGATACTTTTGTTGGCTGTAAAGTGCTTTGGGATGTCCTGAGGTTGTGAAAGGCGCTATATAAATACAAGTTCTTTCTTTATGTGCACAAAAGGATACCTGATATGCACCAAAATATGTCTGACTTTGATTCAAAGTTTTGTTTCACTGACCAGTGTTAAGTTGCTTATGTGTTTTGTCATGCAACTATAAATCCAAAGTACAAGTTTATCTAAATTTTCTTTACAAAATTAACTTGACTATAATAAAATGTTCAAACCTCTTCAGAGGTAGAAAAATATGTTCTTCCAAACAATAAATATTGTCATGGATTATGCCCCGATGCTACATATTCACCAAATTAATCTTGTTTTCAGCATAAATGCAACCCCAAATGCGATTGTGGAGTGCACGCAATGTCAATGAAGTTGAGGCAACATTGGCACAAGTCCCAGCCAGCGTCCCCACCTCCCCGTTAGACGGGTGTGCGCACGCGCGCAGTGCCCGCCACTTACATCGCAAACTGGGTGCGGACAAAATGTGAAGCAGATAAAGTGTAAAAAAAAACGGGTGAGAGCAAAGCGGCGCGGTTTTAATGCCATAACGATATTCGGTTATTCTTACAGTGTGACAACCAAGAGTTATAAGAATCTGAATGTATAAAGAAGAAAAAGCGCATGTTGGAAATTAGAAATAAAAACATAAGATGCTGAAAATGCACAAAGTTTGAAAGGGGGGGATTAACATTCGGAGTGACTAGTGACAACGATCGGGCATTAAACGCGCCATTTGATACTTCGGTTGAGACCCTCCCTCCAACTGAGTTAAGAGTTCCACTGAAGGGTCCCTCAACAGCGATTACCTGTTTCCTCTTTCAAATACTGACTGACCAGGTGTATATTTGGGGAACTTTCTACAAATAGCTTTCATTTTACCTGGAAGGTAGACTTTTTTCCCCCCTTATATAGAACTGCCAATTGGAGTTTCGCGGCCTATTCCTGCACTGAGCTCCTCTCGCAAACGAACAACAGTGCGGTTGCCTGGTTACGCGGACGCCGGCCTTGCTGCACTGCGGCTCCGGGCCGCAGAGCGCGCGAGGAGGCGGGGACCCTAAACACTGCGACACGCAACCCGCCCCCGGAATACCCGCCCGCTTCCTGCGCGCCGATTGGACAACCGCCACCCCCCTCTCGCGCGCCGTCGCCTGCGTGGCCAGAATGAACGAGCCCGTTGATTGGTTGTTCAGGATGTCAGCCGCTGGAAGAAGTTGCCCCTCCTGTCGCTGCTCGCCGGCTGGGCGGCGAGGAGGATGTTGTGAGTCATGGTTGGAACCGGGTAGTAGCACGACAAAAGATGCGGCTCTTTTTTAAAATGATTATAGAAGCATCAAAGCGATTTTAGAGGAGCGCAGTGTGGCAGTGGTGTGTAGCCGGCATATCTCCTGCAGCACGAACAGGAAGAAATCCAGTGAGTGGTTTCCCTTTAGCCGCTGCTTTAAGTCACTGTCGCCGAGGTGAAGGGCATGATATCTCTTGGTCAAATACTGGCTGCACTGACCAAATAGTTCTGAGTGAATTAGGATGGACAGCTCACGGTCCAATTCCACATTACCATCCCTCCGCCCTAAGCAACGAGCCCCAGTAAAACCGCAGCAATCCAGACTTTTGCTTTAAATCTTATTGACAGGTTGTCGGCGCCCCTGTGAGGTCCCGCCAGTCGAGTGTCCAGTTCTATTCTGGTCGCAGCTCGGGTTAGTGCAAACATGACAACGGTATCGTTTTATGCTTTCATTGCCCATATATTTGTAGAACTCCAAAATATACGTGTGTGTGTGTATATCATAACGTGTGCAGCTTGTGTATTTTTAAAGTCATCTTAACAATGCATATTTATTATAAAAGACACGAGTTTAAAATAGGATCATAGTGTGTGTGGTCCTCGAATAAGGCAAAATAGAATTTCAAGTTTCTGAGAACAACGCGCGAAATTCACCTAATCCAGTTTTTATTACTTCTCGGCCCCGTTTACAACAAAATTACTAATCTTCAAATGCATGGAAACTCTACTTATAATGTAATATGAAAGTACACTGAAGATAATATATTTTGTAATTTATTCTCTGGATGTGGCCGGCATTTATTGCCCATCCCTAGTTCCTCTGATACAATGGAGTGGCTTACGGCAGAGGGCAGTTAAGAGTCAACCACATTGATGTGGGATTGGAGTCGCATATAAGCCAGACCAGATAAGGATGGTAGGTTTCCTTCCCTAAAGGACATTAGTGAACCAGTTGAGTTCTTATGAGGATCTGACAGCTTGGTCACTTTTACTGATAGCAGCTTTTTATTTCTAGGTTTTTAAACTGAATTCAATTTCTCAAAATGACATGGTGGGATTTTAACTTGTGTTCTCCAGATTATTAGTCCAGGCCTCTGGATTACTAGTCCAGTGATTAGTATATAATATGCCATACAGTCTGCTAAAATTTAGAATCCTACCTTTTAATGACTACTTAAGCTATAATAACTTACAACATTTTCTGTTAATTTAACACATCATAGTTATGAGTTTTATAAATCGAGGTAAAGACTACAAGAGTAAAGAGGCAATGATAGCTAGGCAATGATTAGACCATATGTGGTTTTAGGGACCTATTAAAGAAAGGACATTGAAGCCATAGAGAATATGGAAAGACTGGCCAGGATGATGCCAGGGATGGGAAACTATATGTTATGAGGAAAGACTTGAGATAGAATCATATAATCTTATAGCACAGAAGGGGGCCTGTCATCATGCCTGTGCCAGCTTTTTGAAAGAGCTGTCCAATTTAATCCCACACCCAAGTTTTCTCCCCATAACCCTGCAAATTACTTCTCTTCAAATACATGTCCAATTGCATTTAAAAGTTCCTATGGAAACTGATTCCACCACCCTTTCAAGTAGTGCGTTCCAGATCATAACCACCCTCTGTGTAATAATTTCTCATTTCCCCTTTAGTTCTTTCTCCCTATTTGCTCTATCAAAACCCCCTCATCATTTTGATTACCTCTATTAGGTCGCCCCTTTTCTTCTCTGCTCTAAGGATAAAAATCCCAGCTTCTCCACATAAATGAAGTCCCTCATCCCTGGTATCATCCTGAAAAACCTCCTCTGTACCCTCTCCAAAGCCTTGACATCCTTCCCAAGTGTGATACCCACAATACTCCAACTGAGGCCTAAGTGATTTGTGAAGGTTTAGCATGACTTGTTTTTGTAATGAACGCCCCTATTTACAAAACCAAGTACTGTATCCTATATGCTGCTTAACTGCCTTATCAATGTACCTTGCCATATTCAGGGATTTGTGAATATGCACTACAGGCCCCTCCGTTCTTGCACCCCCCCTCAAAATAGTACCATTTGGATTATACTGCCTCTTCATGTTGTTTCACCAAAAGTGCATCACTTCACACTTATTAAATTGCACCTGCCATGTTTCTGCCCATTTCACCAGTCTATCTATGCCCTTCTGAAGTCTGCTGCTTCTCTTCGTAGGCAGTCCCTCGGAACTGAGGATGACTTGCTTCCACACTAAAAATGAGTTCTCAGGTGACTGAGTCCAATGCGGGACCTACTGTCTGTCACAGGTGGGGCAGACAGTGGTTGAAGTGGGGGGTGGGTGGGGTGCTTGGGTTGACGTGTGCTCCTTCCGCTGTTTGCGATTGGCTTCCGCTTGCTCCCGGCGAAGAGACTCGAGGTGTTTGGCGCCTTCCCGGATTCTTCTCCTCCACTTTGTGCGGTCTTGGGCCAGGGATTCCCAGATGTCGGTGGGGATGTTTCACTTTTTCAAGGAGGTTTTGAGGGGGTCCTTGAAGCATTTCCTCTGCCCACCTGGGGCTCCCTTGCCGTGTCGGAGCTCCGAGTAGAACGCTTGTTTTGGGGGTCTTGTATCATGCATGCAGACGATGTGGCCCGTCCATCAGAGCTGATCGAGCGTGGTCAAAGTTTTGATGCTGGGGATGTTGGCCTGAGCGAAAACACTGACGTTGGTACGTCTATTCTGCCAGTGGATTCGCAAGATCTTGCAGAGGCAGCATTGGTGGTACCTCTCCAGTGCTTTGAGGTGCCTGCTGTACATGGTCCATGTCTCTGAAGCATACAGGAGAGCAGGTATCACTACTGCTCTGCAGACCATGAGCTTGGTGCTGGGTTTGAGTTCCTGGTCTTCAAACACTCTCCCTCAGGCGACCGAAAGCTGCACTGGCACACTGAAGGCGGCGTTGGACTTCATCCGTAGGCTCCCGAGGTATGGAAAGTGGTCCACGCTGTCCAAGGCCTCGTCGTGGATTTTGATAATCGGGGAGGAGTACTGTGTGGCAGGGGCAGGTTGGTAGAGGACCTTTGTCTTATGGATGTTTAGTGAAAGGCCCATGCTCGTACGCTTCGGTGAAGGTGCTGACGATGGTTTGGAGTTCGGCCTCAGTGTGCGCAGGCGCAAGCGTCGTCTGCGTACTGTAATTCGATGAGAGGATGGGACGACCTTGATCTGGACTGGAGGCGACGGCAGTTGAACAGTTTCCCGTTTGTTCTGTAGATTAGCTCCACTCCAGCGGGGAGCTTACTGAGGATGAGATGGAGCATTGCAGCAAGGAAGATCGAGAAAAGCGTTGGTGCGATGACGCAGCCTTGCTTGACCCCGGTCCGTACGTGAATTGGGTCTGTGGTGGATCCATTGGTCAGGATCACGGCTTGCATGTTGTCATGATGCAGGCAGAGGATGGTGACAAACTTTTGAGGGCAGCTGAATTTGAGGAGGACACTCCATAATCCCTTACGGTTGACGGTGTCAAAGGCCTTTGTGAGGTCAAAGAAGGCCATGTACAGTGGTTGGTGCTATTCCCTGCATTTCTCTTGTAGTTGATGCGCAGTGAAGGTCACGTCCATTGTGCCCCTTAGTGGGCAGAATCTGCATTGCGACTCTGGGAGGAGCTCTTCAGCCACTGGGAGGTGGTGATTGAGGAGGATTCTTGCGATGATTTTCCCTGTGGCAGACAACAGGGAAACTCCTGTAATTACCACAATTGGACTTGTCACCTTTCTTGAAGATGGTCACGATTACGGAGTCTCTCAGATCCCCTGGCATGCTCTCCTCCTTCCAAATAAGAGAAATGAGTTCATGTATTCACGCCAATAGTGCTTCTCCGCCATGTTTTAGCGCCTCGGCGGGGATTCCATCTGCTCCTGAGGCCTTGTTCTTCAGTTGTTGGATGGTCTTTTCAACCTCCTGCCGGGCTGGGGTTGTGCTGAGGTGGTGGCGGGTAGCATGCTGCGGGATGGAGTTGAGGACACACTGGTATTGTCCTGCTCATTTTACTACATTGCCAAGTTTTGTATCATCCGCAATCTTCATACTTCATATACCCAAGTCCAGGTCATTTATATACAACAAGAAGAGCAATGGTGCTGATACCAACTCCTTGGAGACCCCACTGCATACTTATCTTCAGTCAGAAAAACATCTGTTCACCACTACTCTCTACCTCCTATCCCTTAGCCAATTACATACCCAAGTTACCACCGTCCCTTTAATACAATGTGCTTCTATTTTCCAAATAAGTTATGTGGTACTTTATAAAATGCCTTTTGAAAGTCCATATATACATCTATTGCACTTCCTTCATCAACCCTCTCTGATACATGAACTATTTCCACTGGAGCAGAGAAGGCTAAGAGGAGATTGAAGTGATCTATAAAATTATGAATGTGTTGATAGTGAATAGCGAAATACTATTTCCTTGGTTTGGGAGTCGATTTAAAATTGTCAGTAAGAATGAGGAGAGCGATCAAGAGAAATGTCTTTAGAGTTGAGAGAGTAGAATGCTTTGCTACAGGGAGTCGTTGAGGCACCGATTATTGAATTGTTATGGGGAAAAGTGGATAGATACTTGAAACAGGAAGATAGAAGGCAAGAGAGCAAGTAAGTCGGATTAGTGGATTTCTCAAGTAAAGAATTCCCTCCCTAAACCCCTCTACCTCTCCTTTTTAAGATGCTCCTTAAAACCTACCTCTTTGACCATCTGCCCATATATCTCCTTATGTGGCTCGGTGTCGAATTTTGTTTGGTAACGCTTCTGTGAAGCACTAGGATATTTTACTATACACTAAAGGTGCTATATAAATGCAAGTTGTTGAGAGCCAGCACAGACACAATAGGCTGAATGCCCCCCTGTGCATTAAATGTCTATGGTTAAACATATTTTGGAGTTCTGTGTGTACATAGCCAATGGAAATATAAAGGACTGGCTGCAAAAAAAAAAGTCTGAATGTTTAATGATCTAGTCACATAAAACAAACAATGGTAGGAGGATAATTGTGCTGTTAATATATTGAAAGTATCTAAATATTTGTAAAACATTTTAAATTAATATGAAGATAACTACAAATATGTTTCATATAATTGAAAATTATAATCCCGAGAATAGGTTTTGAAATTTAGATCATAATTTAAAACTCCAATGCTTTATCAGGTTTCTTGTCCAGATACTGATATTCCAGTCACACAGCAACACAGACTAGGTAGAAAGGTTAGCAATCTCACATTTGCTTTGTAGTTGATCATAACTACACAGTGCATTGGCAACAGAACAGTGTATGCCTGGTCTGCCATTGTTGCCAGATGAGCCAACCACTGTTTGCCAACATCATCAATCTGGACACTTTGTTGGATGATATCATCAATGAATGAACAGATAACATTCAGGCAGCCACAATACTTTGGGCAACAAGAATGGATAGGTATTAGTTTAAAGAAAATAAAATGATAGTTTGCCAATATGCTATAAGATGGTGAACTATTAGTGCAGAGTAAATTTGAGTTGTACATGTGGTGAGTTCCCTATATCAGCTGCCCTGTAATGAAGAAGGTTAGCCAACAGCAAAAAAAAAAGAGGAAATTGACCGTTCCTTGTTGCACCTGTGCATCAACTAATGTCTGCATTAAGTAGCATAACCAGCATCTGGGAGTGGGTAGCCTGCCCACCCACTGGGCCATAGAATTGTGTATATGAGTATGGATACTTATCCTTCCTTGCTAAAGAAACTGCTAAAAAATAGTAAATGACTGATTATGTGCAGAGAATTTTCCCTGGGAAGGGTACACGTTACTTGGTGCCAGAATTTTCATCATCACGAGTGTTTTGCTTATCCTCCTCCCCAGATTATATTATGAAAAATCATTGTATGTGTATTTTTAAAATCGTGTTTGTGTATGTGTTCAGACAACAATAGCCTACTTTCTCTACCTCCTTCCCTGTATGTTTCTAATATTATTGACATTCTATCAAATGCAAATATAATTGAACTTAACCAAATTAGTTTTAATTCAGTGCAGTACCAGATGAAGTTCTATCAGTTCAGCAGAATTATTTCCATAAACTAATTATAGATAAAATAGTTACACCCTGTATTTCAAATTATACATCTCGTGTTTCATGCCAAGGACACCAAAGTGTTTAAAAAATATACTTATAACTGGCTACGCTAAATTAACTAAAAACTCAAATCCAAATACTCAACTGGGGTTGCCTGCAATAACTAGTGATGCTACTTGCAGTACTTGTTAACATTTTTAACTAAATTGCTACTTTTTCTCAGTCTAGTAGAAAACAAGATGAGTCACACGTGTTCAATAAGTGTCCCATTTCTTTATGAGAACCAAGGATTGGTGCTGGATATGATTCTCCGCTCTTTATTAGGAGTAGTCCAGCCTATCAACTGGGAAAGTGTAGCTAGACTCATACCAGGAGTCACAGCCAAGCAGGTACTGTAAGTTACTGTTTTGCCTTTTGAGGTTTAAACAAATTTCTACTTTTCCAATCAAGAGTAAATAATATTATATTGAAACTTATTATCTAATTAACAAGTCCAATTGATTATTGCAGCCTTCCGGACTCAATATCGAGTTTAACAATTTCAGATCATAACCTCTGCCCCTATTACATTTTTACTTACTTTTTTCCCACCCCTTTGTTTTGGATCCCCCCCCCCTTTTTTTTTTCTCTCCCACACGGCAGCTGTCTCCCATCCTGCCAGTACACTTCACACCTAATCTGAGCCGTCTTTTGTCTCCACTGTCCTATTACCATCTCGTCTGGTTTTGAATACCTCTTAATGTCTCTTTTACTTCTTTTACTTCTTTTGTTCTATCACAGCCCTGCCTTCGATCTATTTTATTTCCTTTCCAGTTTGAAAAAGGGTTCGACCCAAAACGTCAACTCTAATTTCTCTCCATGGATGTTGCCTGGCCTGCTGAGTTTTCCCAGCATTTTCTGTTGTTATTTCCAATTGATTATTGTTGGGAACATTATCACAGTAGTTGGACTCAAAGTTTGGTAGCCTGTATCATTTCACAGAAATGCCATCTGGCTTCCTAACATTAAAACCAGAGCATATATAGAAATTTGTCTTCAGGTTCCTGGCATCAATTTCAGTTAGGTTATTTATTAATGAGAGTTTCTACTTGATTCTGCTAAGTAATCGTTTAAGATTGATTTCCCAATAGATAGGTTTGATTTAAGTTGAATATCCTTTTGACAAAAGAAACTATTTTACAAATAAGGTGTAAAATAGTTTCTTTTCATATTCCTTTTTTTAATGAAATCTTTTTAGACAAAAATGTTATTTAAATAATTGTTCAAAAAATAATCCAAGACTTGTTTTCTAATTACAACTTATCCTTCATATGGGAAATAACTCCATACATTAACATAAAAGAAAGAAGACGGGTTTGCACAATGCTGATCTTTTTTTCAATATTCCGTAAAACGTTTTCACTTAAGATCCAACAATAATTTTCATCTCTTTAATTACAGAAGTACTTCAGATTTATCATTATTTTAGACACTTTTAAGTTGACATTCTACCCCATTTGGAGCACTGCATTCCGTTTTGGGCCCAGCACCTCAGGGAGGATATATTTGTCTTGGATGGGGTGCAGTGCAGGTTCACCAGAATGATACTGGGCCATAGAGTTAAATTACAAGGACAGATTGCAAAAACTTGGCTTGTATTCCCTTGAGTATAAAAGATTGAGGGGTGATCTAATGGAGACGTATGAAATGTTAAAAGGGTTTGATAGGGTAGATACAGAGAAACTATTTCCTCTAGTGAGGGAATCAAGAACAAGGGGACATAATCTTAAAATTAGATCTGGGCCATTCAGAAGTGAAATCAGGAAGCACTTTTTCACACAAGGTGTAGTGAAATCTGGTAAAACTCCCTGCCAAATGGCTGCGGATGCTAAGACAATTGGAGCTTTCAAGACGGAGATAGATAGATTTTTGTTAGGTAAGGGTATTGAGGGATATGGAACAAAAGTGGGTAAATGGAGTTGAAGTACAGATCAGCCATGATCTAATAGAAAGGTGGAGCAGGCACAAGGGGCTGAATGGCCTACTCCTGTTCCTTATGTTCCTATGACTATTATTGTAAGTCTAGTTACGTGAAGCAGACTGGCTGTTGGTATCATCAATCATATTTCCTAAACACTCATATATAAAATTGGGTTTACAAACTGCACAGTTTAAATGGTTTTTAGAAAAGTACAGATATATAGGGGTGATGCGACTAATTGTGTTTGGGTTTTGGGTGATGGTAATAAACTATTTGACCTTCAGTTCTTATAGACTGACATCACCTGACCCCTCATTTAGGTTAAAGCCTTGTAATCACTCTCGGGTATTCATTATTTTCCACATAATTATTATATTGAGAATCAACTGCATCCTACTGACAAAGGATACTCTAATTGTATGAAAATTACGTGTACCACTTTAAGTTCAGAATTCATTTTCACAGTCATGAAGGGGCACTGGGAGCTTCTTGGAGTCACATTGGTTAATATTTTATTTCATAGATATGTCTGATAACTCCAATATCCCAGAATTGATATTTCAAAACATAATGGCCCAAAATATACGTTCGGAGGCTCCCCGCGGGCAGATGCCTCCGACCAGCAAAAACTCTACAAATTTACCTGGTGGCCCGCAAGGTAGGGAGATTTGTGCTCCTGGGCCTCTCCGGGTATGTGCGGGTAGAGGCCCACATATCCCAGGGAGGCATGCGGTTTGCAAGCACCCTGGGATCACGTGGGCCGGCCCAACCAATAAAAGAAGGGATTCCCATTCATACTTATGGGAGTTCCGTATGTACGGAATCCCCATAAGTATGAATGGAGATCACTTTAAAAAAAATACACCAACACATGAAATAATTTTTTTTCAAATTACATATTTAAAATGCCATTTAATTAAATATTTTAAATAAAAAATTTAAAAACAAAAATGGGGCTAAAAATAAACTTCCCTTTATTGGACAGGGTTTTTAATGTCTTTTTAATAAGTGATAACATTTTATTTTTCTATTTTTTAAAACTCTTATGCTGGTAAAAGCTGCCTTATGCCTGCTTTTACCAAGCGTAAGAATTTCACAGGCATTCAGCGGGTGGAAGTTGGGCAAATAGCACAACTCTCTGCCCGCGGAGGCCCTTTTCCTGGGGATGCGAATCATCTGTCAAGAGAATTCTTGACATCGCAATTTCCGGGTTTTAGCACACGTGCTTCGCATGCTTAAACCCGGAACTTGCGCGGCCCTTATGGGCGCGTACGCACCCGTAGGGGTCGCAAAATGTGGCCCAGTGTTGCCACATTCTATTGTGAAGGGTGAAAGGAAGAATATGACCTCTGTAGCTGTGCTTAATAAAAATACAACTTATAATTGACATCTCAAGTGCTTCTGGAATGCAAGACATCTTGGCTTACACATATTACTAAATCTAAAAATGAGTGTGCAGTGCTATTGGTTCTAACAGGGAAAGATAATGGGTGGCAGGGAACAGACACCTCATTCCTTTTCTCAGCCTGGATAGTTTTCAGGAGTGTAAAAAGAGAGATAGTAGTACAGGTTGAGCGTCCCGAATCTGGCAACCTCGGGACCAAGGCCGAGCTGGTTTTCGTGTTTTTCCGGACTTCGGAACGTGTTTCTGATGTCCGAAGTCTGGAAATATCGCAACCTGGGCTCTGACATTTCCGAACTTCGGGCATCAGAAACACGTTCCGAGTCTGGAAATGCCTGGGCCCAGGTTGCAGTTTGACAGGGTGTCCGGATTCCGGAACAGTTTACGGATTCCGGACGACCCTGCCACCAATCGTCTCGGAGTCCGGATTCCGGAACTCCGGATTTTGGACACTCAACCTGTAGCACACTAGCTTGAGCAGAGAGCACATGGTGAAGTGGGTGTATGTAGAGTGAGATCAGTACTTGGAATTTGGCTGAAGTGGGAGTTAGGAGCAGAGGGAAGAAGGAGGATGAGCAAAATAGTATTAAAATTATAAGTAGACAAAGAAGTAGACTTTGTTTTGATTTATTTAAATTGAGTATATTCAAGAATGAGATCAATAGATTTTTGGACACTAAGGGAATCAAGGGATATGGGAATAGGGCAGGAAAGTGGAGTTGAGGTTGAAGATCTGTTATTGAATGGCGGAGCAGTCTCGAGGGCTCGTATGGCCTACTTCTGCTCTTATTTCTTATGTTCTTAGACTAGAAGTAAGTAATCACATGGGCTACAGCAGTTCAAGAAGGTGGCTCACCACCCCTTTAAAGGAAACTAAGGATGGGCATTAAATGCTGGACTTGCCAGTGACGCCTACATGTCATGAATGAATAAATAAAAAATAAATAAATAAACGTAAAATTTAATTATAACTCAACTAACATTTATAGTAAGAATGGGCGCACAGGAAGGGACTGTGCAATTTCTGCAGGATGTTGGAGTTTCGAGTAACGGGCATTGACTCGGGAAAACACATCTGCAGGAAGTG
Organism: Somniosus microcephalus; assembly: GCF_052327205.1. NCBI lineage: Eukaryota > Metazoa > Chordata > Chondrichthyes > Squaliformes > Somniosidae > Somniosus > Somniosus microcephalus. Next base: position 105,037,527 of record NC_140989.1, read on the forward strand.
TCTCCAACTCAAATTACTTGAGCTCCAGATCTCAAAACTTGAAGCGGAGTTGGAGACACTCCAACACATCAGAGCGAGGTGGGGGGGGGAAGAGAGGTTTTTGGAGCTAGAGTTTTTGTGTAGTCAAGCTGCTGAGAGTTGGCAGTGGTAAAGGAAGAAGTAGTGACTATCCACAGCTCAGGGAAAGCTAGGACAGATAGACTTCCTATGGGGAGGATGCTGACTCTGGGTAGGACCATCAAGTGGATTACAGTGGCACTAAAGAACATAAAATGGTTTGGGAGGGAAGGAAAGTTAGCAATTCAGTTAGGAATGTAGTAGTAATAGGACTCCATACTTCGAGGGATGGACACTATCATTTGCATCCAGAATGAGAGTCTAAGATGCTTTGTTGCCTCCCAGGTGCTAAGGTAGGGATTATGGAAGGGGAAGGAGAGCAGCCAGTCATAGGGTTTTGTGAGGCATTGGGAACAGTTCTGGAGAAGATGGGAGTGCTTTCACAAGGATAAGCTGCACCTGAACAGGAAGGGAGATAATGTACTGGCAAAATGAATAACTAGAGAAGTGAAGTGTCATTTTAAACTAGCAAGCAAGGGGTGCAGGCAAAGGGAAAATAAAAGTAATCAGAGCAGTAGAAATGGATGTGATTTAATATACAAATAAAGAATTCAGTCAAAGAGATGGTGTGCAGAGGAATAAAGGGAGTAGAAGAGGAAATTGAAGTTGACTAGTTATAAGCAGGGAAAAGACATGTGCATGTATTGCAATGCTCTGACTATGGGAAAAGCACTCTGGGAATTGGAAACAATTATGCCACAAGAATATATAGATTTAATATAACTAACATAAACCTGGTGCAAACTGGGCAGGAGTGGGAAAATAAGCATATTGGCCTGTAATTTCCTGTGGGGGACCTAATTGGAATGTTATGCCCAATCAAATGCTGATTTTGCCAATGCCAATTTATGTTGAAATTTCCTGTACAACTAAGTAGACTACGCCAGAGCGTAAAAAACAAGTTTTGCATCATTATTAGATATTGTAGCGTACAAATAATTGGAGGATTTAAAACTATTTCTGAGATGTCTATTTACGGATAAACAAATTCAACATTTCTTTTGAATTGGAGAATGAAGGGGTCCTACCTATATTCAATAAATATATTTTAATTTGCTGTTCATCTATTCCTCAAATGCATGAATAAAGTGTTTGATGTCCCATTGTAACATTCACCCAAAATTAGCTCATTAAAGGCTATTTTTTTGTGATACCTGTGTTTAAAGCTTTGCAGTACATTTTAATCGGTGTTTGTTCAACAGTTCGGGACCTGCTCAAATTCCCTACCACCATATAAGCTCTTTTAACTATTTTCTTTAGAGTTGGTGATAAAACTGCACCATTGTTGAGCGGGTTGTTTATCTGACTTACCAGCACCATCTCTAAAATGTTGTATAGATTACTATTATGCCTGTTCATTTCAAGCTTAATGTCAGTAGTATAGGATAAAGAAGATTTGGACTGCCAAATCCTAGTACAGTACGTTTATTGTACTGAGTAATAACTTTATACTGAGTAAACATTACAGTTAAGTCTGTAACTAAGCAATAATTAAATCAGACAGAGTGGTTTTGAAAAGCTCCCAATTCACAATTACAGGAAAGTGAATGCGCTGTTTTTGAAATATGTACAATGTGAAAATCACGCTTACTCTACTGGCAATGGGAATTCAAAAATGTGCACAAATTTTAACCAAAGCCATTTGTCAAGCAGGAACATTTTCTTAGAGTTTTAAAATGTTCTAAAATATGTAATTTGGAGTAGTTGGGAGCGAGATGAGTCTGGTGGGTTAAATGTTTAATTTTTCTCCGCTTATATCGGCAGCGTATGAAAAGGCTTGGGGTAAATTTGTTTCAGTCCAACCTACTAATATGAAGTGACGTAGGTTTTCTAGAATTTCTGCTAATGTCAGGTTTTTAGAAATTTACTTAAGAAAAAACTGATGGTCTCTTTCAGTTTTTCCTCCTGCACTGTGCAGTGATCATTTTATTAACTTGGCTTCAAAGTGATCATTGACTATCAAAAGCAGACACCCGCTTGCTCTGGTGGTGATTAAAATCAAATGCATACGAAATTGGATCTATTGTTGTCTTAGATGTGAACATGCATATTTACCTACTACAAATAATTTTTAAACATCTCCTCCCTGAATTTATTTCTCAGAATATTTAAGGAAATGCACTTTAAATAGTTTTCAGGAAACTAGACTCTCTATGGTCACAACCGTATGACTTCCATTAGACTTACCAATCTCATTGGAGAGATCATAAATCCAAAGGACGCCTGTGCGCTGAAAAATTTGGGTGAAAATTTATACCCATTCTGAACCTACGTAAATGAAGGAAATTTGATTTGGATGCTTTTTGTGGATGGGGGGGCAGGGCTCTGCTGATGGGCGATGGAGTCCTGGCGACAGTTTTGGAGACTGGTACAAAAGATCAAAGAAATTCCAGCGTAACACAGATCAGTTACACCCAGATTTCTCTATCTTTTGCGCCAGATTGGCATTGTGTCCCGATTACACCATATTTTTGTGCAAATTGGCAGGGAATTCCAGGCCTTAATATTTTTAGGGGCACAGAATAGGTAAGGAAGCAATATTGGTGAAGGGGTCTATACATGCTATAGAGGATTGATGTACACAAAAAGAGGTTCAGAGTCAATACAGTTAGAGATCAAAGATAAATTACATTAGTGGGTTTGTATTACAGACCCCTCTAATCGTGGGAGGGAAATTGAAGAGGAAATCTGTAGACCGATCAGGGAAATAAGTAGGAATAACAATTGTTCTGAGATTTTAATTACCAAGTCATTGACTGGGACAGGGAAGGGAATTCCTAAAATATGTGCACTTTTAACAACAACAACTTATATTTATATAGCGCCTTTAACGTAGTAAAATGTCCCAAGGTGCTTCACAGGAGTATTATAAGACAAAAAATGTTGTCTTCTAATGAGGAGTATTATTGTATGCTTACATTGGGAGAGGCATTGCTAACTCTAGTTTTCAGTAACAAAATAGATCAGGTAGTTTAATTAAATGTGAGTGAGCGCCTCGGGACCAGTGACCATAATATATTAAAATTTAAGATCCAAATAGAAAGGGGAACAGTTAATATAAAAATAAGCACACCAGATTGGAGTAGGGCAGATTTTATGAAGGTGACTGGCCTAGTTGAGGTGAGATAGAATAAAAACTTGACACATAGGACTGGTAGATCAAAAATCATTAAAAAGGAGATTGCAGAGATACAGATTAAATATATACCATTAAAAAAGGAGACTGTTTAATGTTTCAAGATACTGTGGTTAAATGGAGGGTTGAAACAAACAAAAATTGAAAAATACAGGGCTATAGGAATGATAAAAATGAATAAAGTGGTTAATAGAGGGAGTATGAGGAGAGAATCTCAAAAAATCTAAACAGTAAAGTATTGTGCAACTATATCCTTCAAAAGTGAATTGCCAAATGTGAGGAGAGGTGAGAGTAGAGAATAAATGGAAGTTGGCGGGGATACCTAACAAGTACTTTGCATTGGGGAGGAAAATACTTGAATTGATTAAAAGCAAGGTGATATATTATAATAAATAAAGTATTTGGAGAAGAGATGGGGTGGGGGGGAGTGATTTGAATTATGAAGGGATGGGACAGAATGGATAAACTGGTTCCAGTGGTTGAGGGGTCCATAACCAGGGGACTTGGATACAAGATTAAATAGGGGAGATTTAGGAGAGATCAGGAGAAACTTTTTTTAGACAAAGGTTTGTGATGCTGTTGAAAGCATTGCTGAAGTTAGTGATTGAAGCAAAGACCATGTCGGCTTATATAAGAATAGGTTAGGTGGTTGAGGAAAGGGGGATAAAGGGAACTGGGGCTAGGATGGGCACATAGTATTAGAATTACTGCTTATGGGAAGGATAAACGCCAACACAGACTGGCTGGGCAAATGGTCTGTTTCTTGTCATTTCTCTTCTTTAAAATTATCCTGTAGCTTTAAATTTGATGAAAGCAGAATTTGAGATGCTACTGGAAGGGATTGAAATGTTGCAGTTTATTATTAAAGCCAAGCTTTAAATTATTTGCAGTGTGCCAAGAGATTTGAAGAGCTAAGAAGCAATGGAACCATGCCCCATATTTGTGATGAAAACAAGTGTGAAGGGAGTCCATCTAAATCATTAGCCGCATATATTAAATCAACATTACTGGACCATGAAGATGATGAAAAATCTAGGTTATCTGTGGTACAGAATAACAGTTCAATATCAGGTCAGTTATGTCTGCTCTGTGTTTAAATCTTTATAACATGATATTAAATTATACTTTAAATGTAGAAGCTAAAAGAAACTATATGTTGAACAGGATATAATTACTTAGAACATTTATTTGGGAGTCATGGGGTATAAATTCACTTCTACGAATTGTTTTGCTGAAAATTGCCTCTTAACACTTATTTACCATATACATGGCTTACTGAGTAATGCCCAACACACTGTTTAATCTCAACATCGAATCATACAGCACAGAAGGAGGCCATTCAGCCCATGTCTCTTTCGGCTGTTTTGAAAGAACTATTCAATGAGTCCCACTCCCTTGCTCTTTCCCTATAGCCCTGTAAATTTCTCCTTTTCAAGTATATATCCAATTCCCTTTTGAAAGTTACAGTTGAATCTGCTTCATACACCCTTTCAAGCAGTGCGTTCCAGATTGTAACAACTCATTGCGTTTTTAAAAAAAAAAAAAAAAAAAAAAAAAATTCCTCATTTCTCCCCTGGATTTTTAGCCAATTATCTTAAGTCTGTCCCCTCTGGTTACCAACCCTCCTGTCAGTTTCTCCCTATCTGCTCTATCAAAACCCCATATAATTTTGAACACCTCTATTAAATCTCCCCTTAACCTTCTCTGCTCCAACATGTTTGATACTGATGATATTCACTAATAATAACTACTACCATCTAGCCAGTAAATGCATCAGTTTTGAAGACTTGTAACTCTTCCTGTGCTACTTCCAAAATAACTTGGCAGTGGCTCAAGCAACTGAGATACACCTAAACTTTTCCTCTTTAGAGGACTTTGTGCAAGTATTGTCACACTTCTGGGCACCCTGTGTCCTATCTTCTGAAAGGCAATATCGGCCACCTAAAAGAAAGAGTGCCATCAATGTAGAAAGCACTCTTACTACTATTCAGAAACAGAAATAAAGTGCTAAAACGTTAACAAATACATAAATCAATTCAAAACACGAGATACTTGAAGAGATTATGTCTTTTTATTACATCAAACTTGCCCTTCAGCATAAGCACACGGGTCCTGAAATTCCTAGTTTCTGCTCTGTTGGCACAAGTGTGGTGGAGCAGAACCCCCATCGGCCCATGCCTGAAGACACTGACCCTGTCCCATATTGTGGGAACAGAGTCATTTAAATGGCCAGGGTGGATGTTATGTGCTTACAAGGTTGCTGCAGTGGCTGCTTGCCACTCTGACAGAAGAAGAGGCCCGACAAGGACCCATCCAAGAACTACTTGGTGCAATCTGCTCTGAACGGAGCAAGTGGGCCTCTTGAGGAAGGTAATGAGTTCCCTCCAGGGTAGATTATATTTCCTGAGTAAAGATTTGACGTGTTCTTGAGGCCTTCAACAGGACTCCTGTCACCTCAGTAGGTGTGTGATCCACTAATTTTGGGACTTTCATTTCAATCTGCTCATCTTGTGTAAAGCTGTAAGCTGAATATAATTTAGTGTTGAGCACGGTCATTGATGAGATGGAAGGGCATTCAGATGGCTTGCATCACATTTTCTTGATGTCTCAAATTTTATTTCAATTCATGAGAGAAAAGCTAATTGTTGAATCATGCATTTGACTTTCTGATTAATGCAATGTACTTTATTTTACTATGACTAATGTGTAGTTTCAATATCCTTTAAATATTCAAGGGCGGACTGCTGTATCGTCAGGAAGAAATTGTTCTCTAAAAGAAAATGGTTCAACTGATAAAGATGAAAACAAACTGGATGAAAGCCAAGGGTAGGTAACAATGAAATTTATTTATTTCTGTAAAGGGATGCAATCAGACCTCATTGAGTCATACTGATGAGTATTACTTGTTTTTAAAAGATTTTAACTGGAACATACAAAATCCAATTTTTTGAAACAAATGGATAGATTTAGATGGACCAGACCCATGTTACTGTAGGTAAACATGTATGCGTAAAAATGTAAAGAGTTACAATGATTAGAAGAACAAGTATTAAGCTTCTGACAACATTTTGAAATGTTTATGGTTAGAAGGCATTGAGTATTTTAAATTTAGTTGTAGAATTACAATAGCTGACATTTATATAGTGCCTTTTGTGTAGTAAAATATCCAACGGTATTTAATGGAAGTAGTAGAAAAGTTAGTGGAGGTGACTGAGGAACACTAGAAAATTTTGGAAGAATGTAGCAAAGTGAGGATGTTCATGCGAACTTCAGAGTTTAGAGGCATGGTGGCTCAAGGCTATGCCAGCAACCGTGAAGAGGGGCACACTTTCTACCCGAGTCTGAAGAATGGCTCGTGTGCTTTGACATAGGACTACAGAAGGTTCCAGAGGTACAGTGGAGCAATGGCATAGAGGGATTTCATAAAGGGGTTATTTAAATTGATATGCTGGGAGACAGGAAGCCAATGATGGATGGTGAGGATAGGAGTGAGCTTTGTGTGCCAGATAGCTTACAGACTGCAGAGTCCTGAATTAGTTTAGAGTTTGTATAGCATAGAGCCAAGGAGAATGTTGGAGAACTAATTGCCATAATGATGTTTGTGTTCAGATACCACCTAAATATGAGTGCAAACACTCACTGCCCATAGGCATGATATGAGGAGACCTGTTTGCTCACATGTGATACCTTGAAATTGAGGGAACCCTGCCATGCTGAAAGCTCTACACCATATGCAGCTGGTGCCTCCTTTCCACAAGGAAAGTAGTGAAGTTATTGCCATTTCCAAATATAACTTTCGTCACTTGCTTAATACATGCGTGCACTGCAGGTGTCCCTGGTTGGCATAGAAGGATCCAGTAGCATGAATACTTCATGCTATGGTTACCTTCATTTCTACGGGACAGAGCTGTCCTGTTCCAGTAGTTGTGTGTAGAGTGTCCTGTAGCAAATGGTAGAGCTATGACAGCCTATCTTTTGAAGCAGAGGTGGTGAAGACGTGTCTCTGACATGTCTAAGAAGCATGGAGGGATCTATAAATATGGGTCTTGAGGCAAGGACTGGTGCAGACAAAACCTCTCTGATGTTGTACCTGCATTTGTTGGTTACTTATGAACTGCTATTCCTCATATCAACACAGTGCATGATTTAGAACTCAATGTTACCACTTAGCGATTTAAATGATAGCTGCAACGAAGAATAATGAAGAAAAGCATTGGCCTGTTAAAACCCACAAAGAAAGCCAAAATGGTGGACCACCCAACAAACTCATCACCTTGGACCCTGGAGTTTGGTGGAACTATGGAGGGGGAACCTGAGGTTTAGCAGAACTGGGGTGAAATGTGGGTTGATTGCACCTCTGGTGTCCGTCAGCAGAGAGAGTGGGGGGCGGGGGTGGTGGGAACACATGGGCCTGACAGCATTGGGTGGAGGTGAGGACTTCCCTGGTTTCTAACTTTTTCTCAATTAAGTGTTTTGTGACTGGCTTTTGAAAGTTTCTTCTTTTTTTCTTGCGCTCTCTCTCTCTCTCTCTCATCAGTAAGAATGTTAACATCTTCTAACTATTAACAAAATAAGGGATAATTGGTGGCTTTTTAAAAATTGAACTTTAAAAAATAACTCATTAGTGCATCTCTCAACTTAATACACTCTCTCAAGTTTGCAGAATGTGAGATTCAGAACCAACTAAAGCTACAACAGTAATCGGTTAAGTTGTTTTTTTCCCTTTTCTCACACTCTCCACCACTGTTTTAAAATAAAATCAAAAATTACTTGAATATAACGTTTGACATTTGTCCTCGAGCATTTTGTCACATAATCTTGGAAAAACAGCCAAATAGATATTGTTAGAGACGGAAAGGAAAGCATTCTTTCAGTTTGCTAGCTAAATAGTACTATTGCATCCTGGGAAGTTGTGCACACTGCACATGCTCAGGCTGCAGTATCTGCCTTAAGATAATAGCCATGGTATGGGCACAAATATCCATCCTGGACCAGGATTTTGGGAGAGTGTGAAGTTTTCAAGTAAAAACTTTAATGAAGATAGTTAAAGACACAAAATATGTATACACGGTGAGTAAAATACCAGTCTGCAGTTGACTCTTTGCTTTTAACAGAAATTATGTTAAAAGTAATTTAAGACACACTGGTTTTTTTTCTCCATGCCTGTCTTTTTCATAAGCATGATTTTGCTATGTTTAATTTCTTAAAAAGGTGAAAACTAACATATATTTCAGTGAATCGGTGAGAACTACAGCATCCGAAGCTATGAAAAAAATGCATTCCAAGTGAGAAAGCGTTATACCAAAGAGACATATAGTGAGGATTACCCATGATTGCTTGGTAGTGTGCTAGTCTCATCAGAATTTTGCTTATATGAGTGTCCATGCCTTTGTTTTTGTGAGCTGCTTAGGTGCACATCAGAAAGAAAAAGAAAGACTTGCATTTATATAGCACCTTTCACGACCACCGGACGCCTCAAAGCACTTTATAGCCAATGAAGTACTTAAGTCCATGGAGTGGGGCTCGAACCCACTACCTTCTGACTCCGAGGTGAGAGTGCTACCCACTGAGCCAATCAGGGAGTCTTGTGGGCCACGTCTAAAATTTAAATCAATATTCCTATTTATTTGTATGTATCTGAGTTGTGTATACTAACAGATTTTAGTGGTCATATTGAATTTATATACCAATGAGGCAACAAGGCTAAATACAGTGATTTCCAAAGCTTCAAGTCTATGGTGTTGAAACAGGACAATCCAGTGAATTAGAAAACAGGGCAATCTAGTGCATTAAAAAGTATAAACACAACTGAATTTCTAGTGCTTCATTGGTCAGATTTCCAGGGCTTATGAGCTACACATAGCCCATGGCTATAGATTGGACAACCTCCCCACCCCCTCCTCCCTTGACGATACAAGAACACTATCTATTGATGTAAGAAAATAAGTCTGGGCAGGTGAGCGGAAAAGTGATGGACATGCAATTAATGTTGCAGGCTGACAAAAATGTTACAGTAGCACACAAGATGTAAAGTCAACAAGGTCGTTCAATATTTAATACATATGCTAATGCAAATCTTGGTTCCTAATCACTTTTGAATTATAGTTGTAAGCAATTGAAAATGGGAACCATGTCTTTGTTGTAGCCGTTATTTCAAAATGCTTTTATTTTCATAAAAGGCCCAACATGGTAATCCATGTTTGCGATGAAGCCAAAAACCTGAAGCATGATTTTGTTTGTCCTCGGAAGCTACTAGTCAGTGAGATGAAGTACTTTGCTGAGTATCTCTCTGTTGATGCACAACGCTGGCAAGAAGTAGATATATCGGTGCACTGTGATGTCCATATCTTTGCCTGGTTGATGAGCTATGTGAAGAGGAAACTAAAGTATCAAGGACAAACTGAACAACCAGAACTAGGTATGTATTAGGGTTACACTTTAATTAGGAGGTATTTGTACAGCAAAGATTAGTCATAGTTTGTTACTGAACTTATTTTTCCTCAATGGTGATATAATTATACATACGTTATTTAATTTTTCCTATAGTGTCATTACTTTGTACTTTTTCCCCCCAAATTCCAAATCCTTTTTCAACAAGTTATACGTTTTGTGCTGATAAATAAAATAGTACTGCTGTTTGCCACTCTTATAGCTTTTAACCCACAATTGCACATTTTGTCACCATTTTATTCTCACATTACAAGACATTAAAAAAAAATCAATTATCTTCATCTTGTGTACTAATAATTTAAGAATTATCAATCTTAATTGCTTTATAATCTAGAACTGTGTTTGTGTTTCACGGTCTCGCTTGGTTCGTTTGTTTTTGCTTGCTGTCATGCTGTGTCATATGCCTACACTATGTTCATAAGCACTGACTGCCTTCCAGCCAGATGATTCAAATTGCAAGACTTGACCATCATACTGTTTCATTTATTACTACTTATTAACCATAAGCAAGGTTGTGGTTTAAGTACCTCATTGACAGGAAATGGAAAATGAAAAAGTTGTAATAGATTTTAAATAACTTGGGTGTCTTTTTCTGCTTGTATATTAACTTCCTTTTGAAAATATGAATAGAGCATTGTTCATAGTTTAATTTTCAAATATCGGGAAGAGCTTTGATGAAAAAATCTGTACAGTGGGCCAGAATTTACGGTGGGTATGATGGCGTACTTGGTGTGCCACCATACTGCCTTTGAAATGGACCACAACTTCGAGCGCATGCGCTAAATCCTGAACTTGCGATCTGTCAAGTTCAGATTTGACAGATCATCCGCTCCGCCTTGGAAATCCCAATTGCTGGCGCAAAGTTCGGCTAATTGCCCACCAACTGCCCAGCAATTACGTACGAAAATTTTACGGCTGATGCAAACCGGTGCAGGGCCTGTTTGCATCAGCGTAGGGGGATTAGATAGAGACATTCTATTCTATTAGCTCCGGAATATGATGTAATGAATTGTAAAACTGTCCAAAACACCTCCAATGATTAATGCACAGATATTTCAGATCTTTGTTTGGGCTCTGTTGTATTTATGTTTGTATCACCTGTTAATACTGTCTGATATTTCCGCTTCCTATAGATGTAATTTATATGTAATTTCACAGAGCTTGAATGATTTATCAGAACTCTAATTCCTAAATTAGATTTAAGAATGAATTCCCAAATAATAATTTTAGGTGGGTCTGTGTGTGAGAGAGAGCGGGTCATTTTGGAACTATTTTTATTCTCCTAGTCCTTGTAATTATTCTAATAATACATCCAAATGCAGGTAATTCTGTAAAATATAACATTGGGTGAAAAGAAATATAAAGAAAGTTACCAGTATCGGAGGTTGACACTTTCCCTTCGGTGTACTGATTGGAGCAACAGGCCCACGTGATCCCAGGTACGCTAATGCACACGCTGTACCCCTGGGATCTGTGGGCCATTATACTGCCCTCGAGTATGCAGTGTCCGAGAGCTAGTTCATGAAAGATGGTCTCCATCAGGTAAGTTCGAATACTATTCGGATACTGGCGGTGTACTCCGTAGGTACGCCACCGACTGCAAAATCTGCCCCATTGTCTTCAATTTACTAGTTTGATTCCTTAGTTAAAGCTATTGGAAGATTTGAAAATGGTGTACCAGACTGTGTAACATGATGGCAAGATGTGGTTTTATAGTGCAATTCCCTACATCGGTGAGTTCTCAGTCTTAGCAATGCCACTTGAAGAAATCACCAAATGGTGGTAGCCACCCTTTACAGTTCATATTTGTCTTCAAGCGGCTAATTCAGACTGGCACAGTTTCCATACCCAGCATCATGATGAGGTATTCATACTTGGCACAGAGGTACTTAAATGGGGGGTGGTGAAGAATCATTTATAAATTGGGGGTAGGGAAAACAATGAAATCTGGTGTATTAGTTCCACCCTGTATTAAAGGACATAAGAACATGAGTTACATAGGAGAAGATGCAACTTGGATATCAGATCTTGCAATAATTATTGTCATGTGAAATATCTATCTCCTGAAGCTGCCAAGGTGAAGGCAGATGTAGTTTTTAATAGTATAGGCAATTCTTAAATTAGAGAACGAAAAGAAAACCTTAAAATACATATTTGTTCTTGCTACTCGAGTTAGACGTACAACCTTTACCCCTTGCCCTTTTAAAATTAAGCATCCACCTATCTGTGTTGAAATATTTTCAGTGTATCGTGACTGTTTGTGGGTACTTAGTCACATTTTAACTCCTTTTATTAGCAAATTCTCATAATTTCTTTGCATTCTGTTTACTATTCCAGTCTTTGTTTCCACAGTTTTGGGTAGTCTCTTCATTTATTCATTTTTTTTAGTTCAGTTCTCTCATGGCCAACCAGTTGGGTACAAGTATTGAGTCATTCCAAAGGAGCCAATAAAAACTGTTGCATGATTTGTTTTGTAGTACAGTCTACTCCTGATATCAAAGTTGTTTGCACTAACCGATTCAAATTATTCAATAATTTGAATTAAGCAATAAATTAAATAACACAGCAAAGTGGGATTTTAGTTCTTTAAAAATAAAGTTGCCAGATAATTCAAATTAAGTGACTTTGAATTAAGGATGTACTGTAATTACATTATAAAGTTCACTCAAATCTTTCTCTGAGAAAAATCACACATTGCAGTGAAGCCCTATTAGCTTTTTCGCTAGATAATTAAGGGACAATATGATCTTATTTATTAACTTCACAGAAAAACAAATTAAACCCATTGAGACAATTTTGCCCATTAGAAAGTGTTCTGTCAGAAAAAAGCATTCATTCTTGATAGTTATCCATATACTGTTTTGATTTTTAACGTAATTAAGAGAAAATTTGTGACGCATCAAATGATAAATATCTTGTAAAGACTGAAGCAGTTTTTAAACCTCTGCAGGCAAAAGTACTTGAATATACAATTCACTGATGTGCATTACGGTCTTTGTAATTAACACCTACAAATAAATTAACACTACAGTCATTTTGAGATTCTAGAGTGAAATTTATTTAGATGAGAATATTGGATAGCATTTAAGCATAATGGGTACATTAAGATTATGAATGAGTAAATAAAGCAATATTTCCAAAACACATAATAAAGGCTCTCTTTTTCTAGCTAGACAAAATTGGTCAAACTGTTTCATGCTACTAACATCATAAAAGAACAAGCCTTTAGTGAAGGGTTTAAGCCTCATTCCAGACAGTCCTGGCGAGTGGAGACTAGAATATGGTCTTTTAATGCTGGGTTGACATCCAGTGGCATACTTGCATCCTGACAGATTAACAACTGGCTCAGTGGTAGTGTTCCTGCCTCTGAGTCAGAAGGGTTGAGTTCAGCCCCACTCCAGACAGCTCCGGTGAGCAGAGACCAGACGCCATCTCTGAATACTGGGTTGACGTCCAGTGGAGGTACTTGAGTCTGATGGGTGCAGGTGGCCCCCTCCCATCGTAAAGGGTAAGTGGGGCTCTTTAGCCTTGGTTGCAGCCTACTTAGCAGAATGTACTTCGAAGATAAATAATCTTGAGGAAGGCGACGGGAATCCACTCCAGCTACTCTTCCCTAGTAAGTGGCTCAAGAATCTCATGAATTAGGACCTGCCCTAGGACAAAACAATTCAGAAGGACTCCACATAACTATATCATTCTAACCATCATTGGCTGTCACCCCGGAGATTCAAAATTAAATTTGATGTAAATACGCAAACAAAAAAATTACAAACTAGTTGATTGTCCATGCTGTTGCTCACAAGGAAAATAAAAATTCTCTTCCTCCAACTGCCTCTGTTTCTCTTCTTTTTTAAAATTCTGTGTCTATCTGTTAGTCTTCTGATCTTTATGAATGGCTTGCCTACAAATCTCAATCTTCGTCTTTGATCTTTCTGTAAATCTGTCCTTCTGTTTCCAACTGTGTCTGTATATTCCTTTATTGAATTTGTATCTTTTGCATGTTTAAAAGGTGGAGCAGGCAGTAAGATAAGACAAAAGGTCAGTGGTGGGGATCTGGGTCAATAGAGGTTGAGGCCGAGTGGGAAGAGGCAATTTTGGGAGTATTGTTGCATGCATGGATGTAAAGAGAAGCTGGACTGATGGCAAGATGGTGGGAGGAATGGCCAGAGTCTAGCCTGGGAGAGAACTGAATGCCAGAGTATTGCATGAGAAGCAGCTTAGTTGGGGTAGGTGAGTGGGTGGGAGAGGAGAGGCTGGTATCTGTCTGGGAGGGAGTACAAAATTGAGAGCCTGTATCCTGGGCCTGATGGTCTTCCTGTTGATATGGAGATGGATTCAGAGTCGTAACCATGAACGGTGCTGGCACATCCACAAACATCTGTAATGCATATGGATGTCAGTGCAACTTGGGGAGTAGGACTGGGCAAGAGTGGTGAATCTGTTAGGTCTGAAGTTGGGGCAGGGAGGGAATGTAGAGTAGTCTGAAACTCAAAGCTGGAGCAGGGTGGGAGCGCACTGAGGCCAAAAGCTGGAGCGGAGAAAGAATAGGATCTTTTGTTCGGGTTGCAATGTTGGTGCCTAAGTCAGTGGGGTGCTGCTGCAGACTTGTATGATGAGTTTTGAGAGGTCACAAGTTCAATCAGGACTGGAGGGCCATCTGATTTCCTGAATGCTAATCCTGCTGCTTCTCCGTTTAATTTCTAGTGTCAGCAGGGAGGAACAGGGAACTTTCAGCATGACTGAACTGATTGGTCCATGCTAACCAAGTGACTTTATAGACCAATGTGGGTATCTGGTCCTGAGTGGTCACATGGTTAGTATGGATCCATTAGCAACATTACAGCACCATTACAATATTATAATCATACAATATTATAGTGACACACAGGAAGATTTTTGCTGTTTGTTAATTATAGCACATTTTAAATCTTATTTTTTTATACACATGCATTTAGATTTCACTGCAAACAGCAGAAATCTTCTTGGAAAGCTGTTAATAGGTGGTGGTGCTCATGGCGAAAATAAAAATTGAATCTCCATTTAAAAATAAATTTGTACGATTACATAATTCCCTAAAACCCACTCAATGACTCACTCTTCTTCCCTCTGTTTTCCTCTTCCCTGTATGTTTTCCTCTTAAGAGCCCACCATATATCTTAATCAAATTAGTGTTTATTCTAATATAGCGGAATTGCAGCAATTGTACCACCAAGTTGCTACAGGTTTTGTGGCAGAATATTTTCTACTAGGTACATAATTGATTCTGTGGGCGTGGAGACCTTTGGAAAATGCTAACTTGACATTTTTTTCTTTATAAAATTGATAGCATTAGTTATTACTAGAATTGCTTTTGACTATTCTGAATGTATATAAAATGTGCAATTTGTTTACCAGACTTCTTGTGTTTAGGAAACTTGTGGGTACAGTTTGTGACTTAGTGGCAATTTTTGCTTTTTTTCTATTTTTAGAGCCCAGTAATGTTATTTCAATACTCATTTCATCTGAATTTTTGAAAATGGATCCCTTGGTGAGTGCATTAACTTTTTAACTTTAAAAAGGAAAAAGTATTACTTAATTTGTCTGGTTTGTTGTGATTTGTCTGCCTTTTCTATCCTCTTAATCTGATTCTGCAGAGTTGTACAGTGTGTTTATTTTAAATGAAATCAGCTATTTGTTTATGATGCAGAACAATAAAAATGCACCATATTTGTAAAAACTGTTCATGGATGGCATCTGCAACTTTATAATGTGTCTACATTGCGTAAATGTAATGTTGCAGTAACTACACATTTTACAGGAGCCGTGCAATTTTAAATGGTTGCTGATTCTAATGCGGCGGGAGGAGCGGTGAGGTGGGGATGGTTCAGCTGGCTTCCTCCATTACCAGAACAGTCAGTCAGCTTTTCTCGGATAAAGGCGGTGCAGATACGATAAAACTTACTGTTGTACTGTTCATCGAAATGCAGGGCAATTTTCTAACATTTGGTTCCCAAACATAGCCAGTAGTTGTTCTGAGGCCTCAATTTTCTATTGGCTTGATAATTGCCAAGATTATCATTTGTATATGAAAATACGGTTTTTAGCAAATGTTTATGCCCATCCTAACCTAGCAACAGATAATGATTCCATTGTATACCAAGTTAAATAGTCTTTTTTTAACTTTGATATCCATCCCAAAGCAGATTAGTTTTTTTTTTTGCTTTCATGAATAGGATATTTTTATAAAATAGTTCTAAATACATAAATGTAGCACAAATAAAACATTTTCTTTGAAATGTTGGTTGTATTTAGAGCAAGTTAGAATAATAGGGAGGTCACACTACTTTGTGCAAGATTCTATAGCAGTGGTTTGAGCATCCCTGATTATCACTCCACCATTGGTGACCATGCCTTCTGTTGCCTAGGCCCTAAGCTCTGGAATTCCCTGCCTAAACCTCTCCGCCTCTCTACCTCTCTTTCCTCCTTTAAGACGCTCCTTAAAACCTACCTCTTTGATCAAACTTTTGGTCACCTGCCCTAATTTCTCTATGTGGCTCAGTGTCAAATTTTTTGTCTTTTAATACTCCTGTGAAGCACCTTGGGACGTTTTACTATGTTAAAGGCGCTACATAAATACAAGTTGTTATTGTAAAGTTCAATAGTTAAGCTGATTGCACCTCCATTTCACTCTGATTATGTTTGATTCCTATAGTACCTGACACTAACTTACATTTATCTGCAAATATCATACTTGCAACTATTACATCAGCCAACAGGTAAACCATCTAAGTTGAAGCTTAAGTGAGTTGAAATGCTCCATCTCGTGTAAGGTTATTCCATACTATGAACCTCCCATGACTCTGACTGCACACACAGTCACAGTCATATGGCACATATGAATATGAGAAATAGGAGCAGGAGTAGACCATACGCCCCCATCGAGCCTGCTCCGCCATTCAATAAGATCATGGCTGATCATCAACCTCAACTCCACTTTCCTGCCCAATCTCCATATCCCTTGATTCTCCTAGTGTCCAAAAATCTATCCCTCTCAGCCTTGAATATACTCAAAGACTCAGCATTCACAGCCCTCTGGGGCAGAGAATTCCAAAGATTCACAACCCTCTGAGTAAAGAAATTCCTCCTCATCTCAGTCTTAAATGGCCCACCCCTTATCCTGAGACTATGCCCCCTAGTTCTAGACACTCCAGCCAGGGGAAACAATCTCTCAGCATCTACCCTGTCAATCCCTTTCAGAATCTTGTATGTTTCAATGAGATCACCTCTCATTCTTCTAAACTCCAGAGAGTATAGGCCCATTCTACACAATCTCTCATCACAGGACAGCCCTCTTATCCCAGGAAGCGATCTAGTGAACCTTCGTTGCACTGCCTCCAAGGCAAGTATATCCTTCCTTAGATAATGAGACCAAAACTGTGCACAGTGCTCCAGGTGTGGTCTCACCAAGGCCCTGTACAATTGTAGCAAGACTTCCTTACTCTTGTACTCCAACCACTTGCAATAAAGGCCAACATGCCATTTGCCTTCCTTATTGCTTGCTGTACCTGCATGCAAGCTTTCTGTGTTTCTTGCACGAGGACACCCAAATCTCTGAACACCAACATTTGAAAGTTTCTCACCATTTAAAAAATATTCTGTTTTTCTATTCTTTCTACCAAAGTGAATAACCTCACATTTCCCTACATTATACTCCATCTGCCACCTTACTGCCCACTCATTGAATCTATCTATATCCCTTTGCAGACTCTGTATTGTCCCACCTAGCCTTGTATCATCAGCAAACTTGGATACATCACACTTGGTCCCTTCATCTAGGTCATTAATATAGATTGTAAATAGCTGAGGCCCCAACACTGATCCTTGCAGCACCCCACTAGTTACAACCTGCTAACCGGAAAAAGATCCGCTTATCCCTACTCTGTTTTCTGTCCGTTAACCAATCCTCTATCCATTCAGCCCATCGAGTCCGTGCCGGATCTCTGTAGAGCAATCCAGTCAGTCCCATTCCCCCGCTCTATCCCCGTAGCCCTGCAAGTTTATTTCCCTCAAGTGCCTATCCAGTCTCCCCTTGAAAACATTGAGTGTCTCCACTTCCACCACTTGCGTCAGCAGCGAATTCCAGGTCATCACCACTTGCTGCGTAAAAAAAAGTTTTTCCTCACGTCCCCTTTGTATCTCTTGCCCAAAACCTTAAATCTGTGTCCCCTAGTCCCTGTACCATCAACTAGTGGGAATAGCCTTTCCCCATCTAGCCTATCCAAACCTGTCATAATCTTGTACACCTCTATCAAATCGCCCCTCAACCTCCTTTGCTCTAATGAAAACAAATCCAGCTTCTCCAACATGTCCTAGTAGTTAAGATCCCCCATCCCCAGAACCTTTCTGGTAAATCTCCTCTGCATCCTCTTAAGGGCCTTCACATCGTTCCTAAAGTGTGGTGACCAGAACTGGATGCAATACTCCAGTTGTGGCCTTACCAGCGCTTTATAAAGGTTCAGCATAACTTCTCTACTTTTTTACTCAATACCCCTATTTATGAAGCCCAAGAACCCATATGCTTTGCTAACCACTCTCTCAATATGTCCTGCCACCTTCCGGGACCTATGCACCCAGGCCCCTCTGTCCCTGCACACACTCTTTAAAACTTTGCCATTAAGTGTATATTGCCTCTCCCTGTTCCTTCTGCCAAAATGCATCACCTCACACTTCTCTGTATTAAATTCCATCTGCCACTTGTCTGCCCATTCTGCTAGCCTTTCTATGTCCTGTTGCAGTCGATTGGTATGATCCTCGTGAGCGAGAGAGCTTCCGAGTAGACAACATCCATTGCATTCTCCATCAATCCTCTCTGTTACTTCATCAAAAAATTCAATTAGATTAGTCAAACACGATCTGCCTTTTACAAATCCGTGTTTGCTCTCCTTAATTAGCTTAAATCTCTCCAAGTGCCTGTTAATTTTTTCTTTGATTATTGTTTCTAAAACTTCACCCACCACTGATGTTTAACTGACCGGCCTATAGTTACTGTACTAGGATTGTCCTTACGCCCTTTCTTGAACAATGGTGTCACATTTGACACTTTCCAATCCTCAGGCACCTCCTCCACATCTAGGGAAGATTGGAAAATTATGACAAGCCCTTCCGCTATCTCCTCCCCCAATTCCCTTTGCAACCTGGGATGCAAGCCATCTGGACCAGGTGACTTGTCCACTATAAGCATACCCAGCCTTTCTAGTATATCCTGTCTATCAATTTTCACCCAATTCAATTTTTATTTGTCATATATGCAGCAGACGTGTGTACTGCACAATTGATGCGCTATCAATTACTCATAAAAGACTGAGTGTTAAGAGAGTAACTAAAGGCTTTTATTAACAAAAGAATGAAGGTCTGCCTCGAGTGGTCGACCGGTCCAGAAATACAAAGGGCTGGGGAGCAGTCACCTTTATACTAGGACTTGTGGGAGGAGTCAGCCGAGGCATGTCCAGGCATGTACACAGTGGAATACAAACAGTGGTTTACCACATTCACCCCTTGTTTAAAATTGAGTCCGGCGGGGTGAAGTGTATTAAAAGTTAGTGTATTGGAGTCTCTCCGGAGGTCTTGTCTGCCGCTGTGATCGGCGTGGCGACGGCAGGGGTAGTGGAGCTTCCGGCGTCGAGTCCTGCGTGGGCTGTGGCACAGGCGTGTCGTCCTCGTAGATGTCGAGCGGGTCGCGGGGCCCAGGCCTGCCGTCTGCTGGGGCTGGATATCGGATCGTGGGGGGGGGGGGTGGTAGTGAGTAGTGGGTTACTGCGGCCCCCGAGGGTGCAAGGTCTCTTATGGAGACTGTGTCCTCCCGCCCGTCCGGGTATGCAATGTAAGCATACTGGGGGTTGGCGTGGAGGAGGTCGACCCTCTCGACCAGGGGGTCCGTTTTATGTGTCCTCACGTGTCTTCTCAGTAGGACCGGCCCTGGGGACGTCAGCCATGGCGGTAGCGATGTCCCCGATGTGGACTTCCTTGGGAAGACAAACATTTTCTCATGAGGGGTGGCGTTAGTGGCAGTGCAGAGCAGTGACCGAATAGAGTGGAGCGCATCGGGGAGCACATCCTGCCAGCGGGAGGTTGGAAGGCCCCTAGACTTTAAGGCTAGCAGGGCGGCCTTCCAAACTGTCGCATTTTCTCTTTCCACCTGTCCGTACCCCCGGGGGTTGTAACTGGTGGTCCTGCTTGTGGCAATACCCCTAGTTAGCAGGTACTGACGGAGTTCGTCGCTCATAAACGATGAGCCCCGGTCGCTATGGATATAGCTGGGGAAACCGAACAGGGTGAAGAGGTCGTTCAGACATTTAATGACCGTGGCACTGGTCATGTCCGGGCAGGGGATGGCGAACGGGAAACGGGAGTACTCATCAATAATATTGAGGAAGTACACATTGCGGTCGGAGGAGGGGAGAGGCCCTTTAAAATCAACGCTCAGGCGCTCGAAGGGGCGAGTGGCTTTTATCAGGTGGGCCCTGTCTGGTCTATAAAAGTGCGGTTTGCACTCAGCGCAGACTTGGCAGTTCCTGGTCATGGTCCTGACCTCCTCAATAGAGTAAGGCAGGTTGCGGGCCTTGATGAAGTGGAAGAACCTGGTGACCCCCGGGTGGCAGAGGTCATTGTGGAGGGCCCGCAGTCTATCGATCTGCGCGCTGGCGCAGGTGCCACGCGATAGCGCATCCGGGGGTTCATTGAGCTTCCCGGGCCGGTACAAGATCTCGTAATTGTAGGTGGAAAGTTCGATTCTCCACCTCAAGATCTTGTCATTTTTGATTTTGCCCCTCTGCTTGTTGTTAAACATGAAAGCAACTGAACGCTGGTCAGTGAGCAGGGTAAATCGTTTTCCGGCCAGGTAGTGCCTCCAATGACGCACAGCCTCCACAATCGCCTGGGCCTCCTTCTCAACAGCGGAGTGTCTGGTCTCCGCGCCTTGGAGGGTTCGTGAAAAGAAGGCCACGGGTCTCCCCGCCTGATTGAGGGTAGCGGCCAGGGCAAAGTCGGACGCGTCGCTTTCCACCTGGAAGGGGATGGATTCGTCCACTGCGTGCATGGTGGCTTTGGCAATGTCCTCCTTGATACGGTGGAAGGCTAAGCGGGCCTCTGCCGTCAAGGGAAAAGAGGTGGACTTGATCAGCGGACGGGCCTTGTCCGCATAGTAGGGGACCCACTGGGCGTAATAGGAGAAAAACCCTAGGCACCTCTTCAGGGCCTTGAGGCAGTGGGGCAGTGGGAGTTCCATAAGGGGACGCATCCGGTCGGGGTCAGGGCCGATGACTCCGTGTTCCACAACACAGCCAAGGATGGCGAGGCGGTTTGTGCGGAATATGCACTTCTCCTTGTTATACGTCAGGTTCAGGAGTTGGGCGGTGCGGAGGAATTTTTCAAGGTTTGCGTCATGGTCCTGCAAGTCACGGCCGCAGATGGTCACATTGTCCAGATATGGGAAAGTGGCCTGCAACGCATTTTGATCTACCATCCGGTCCATCCCCCTTTGGAAGACGGAGACCCCGTTGGTGACGCCAAAGGGAACCCTAAGGAAGTGATAGAGGCGGCCGTTTGCCTCAAAGGCGGTATACTGGCGGTCCTCAGGGCGGATAGGGAGCTGGTGGTACGCTGATTTCAGGTCAATGGTCGAGAAGACGCGGTACTGCGCGATCTGGTTGACCATATCAGCTATGCGGGGGAGTGGGTAGGCGTCCAGCAGGGTGTAGCGATTTATTGTCTGGCTGTAGTCGATGACCAGGCGCTGCTTCTCGCCGGTCTTAACGACCACAACCTGGGCTTGCCAGGGGCTGGTGCTGCCCTCAATAATCCCTTCCTTCAGGAGCCGCTCCACTTCGGTTTTAATGAAAACCCTGTCCCCAGCACTGTATCGCCTGCTCTTTGTGGCGATGGGCTTAGTCGGGGGTGAGGTTAGCAAACAGTTGGGGGGGGGGGGGTGACTCTGAGTGTGGAGAGGTTGCACCTGGTGCGCGGCGGGCAATTTGGAAGCTGCTGGCTGCGGACTGTGAGTGGGGGTAGGGGTCCACCGTATGCCATCGTAACACTTTTAAGGTGGCACTGAAAATCTAACCCCAGCAGGACGGCAGCGCAGAGGTCGGGCAGGACCAGAAGTTTAAAATGATCGTACACGGTCCCGTCTACTACGAGTGTCACCACGCAGTAGCCGCCGATGTCCGCCGACTGGGACTCGGAGGCCATAGAAATCCGCTGGTGCGCAGGCAGGACTGGGAGAGAGCAACGCCGCACCGTGTCGGGGTGGATGAAGCTCTCCGTGCTCCCAGAGTCAAAAAGGCAGATTGTATCGTGACCATTTACCTTAATGTCCATTGTGGAACTGGCCAGCTGGTGCGGTCTCGCTTGGTCCAGTGTAACGGATGCCAGCGTAGGGGTCGGTGTGTCGCTGCGGGTATCAGATGAGGCGGTGTTGGGGGCCTGCTGCGTTCCGGCTGTCGTCCAAGATGGCGGCGTCCATGATCCCCATGTGGCTGGAGGCGTCCAAAATGGCTGCTGTACCGGTGGTTCGCACATGGCCGGGGAGGCCCAAGATGGCGGCCCGCATGGCCCACACGCGGCGCTGCTGGGGTTCGGGGTGGCTTTGGCCCTGCAGACGCTAGCGTAGTGTCCCTTCTTCCCGCAGCCCGAGCAGATCGCGTTTTTCGCCGGGCAGCGCGCTCTGGGGTGTTTTGCCTGGCCACAGAAGTAGCATTTCTGGCCTTGGGGCACTGCTGTCTGGCCTTGGGACACTGCTGCGGTAGTTGGGCCGTGGCTGGGGTGGCACGGCGCTATGAGGCGGTCCTACCGTGTCCCAGGCTGTCATTCCCCGCGGCGTCCACGGTGCAGAGGAGTAGGCATCCATGCCCCGGTAGGCTGCATCCAATGATAGTGCGAGTTCAGAGGCCTTGTTGAGGTCGAGGTCACTCTGCTCCAACAGTCGCTGTCGGGTGTAATTGGATCTGTGGCCTGCTACAAAAGCGTCCCGGATAAGTTCCTCTGTGTACACGGCGGCCTTTACATCCTTACAACCACAGGCCCGGCCAAGCACAGACAGTGCCTGAAGGTATTCCACGGTCGATTCCCCAGGTTGTTGTTTACGACTCCCCAGAAGGTGCCTGGCGTACACTTCGTTCACTGGGCGCGTGTACTGGTCCTTGAGGAGCTTGATAGCGTCCGCGTACGAGGTCGCGTCTTGGATGACCGAGTACACTCGGTGGTTCACTTTGGAGGTCAGGACATCCAGTTTGTCCTCGTCCGATTTGATTGCTGCGGAGGCGGTCAGGAATTTTTCGAAACACTTAAGCCAGTGAGTAAACTTGGTGGATGAGTCCGCCTCCCGATGATCTAAGTCCAGGCATGCTGGTGTGAGGATCTTCTCCATTATAAAAAATTTTGTTAATAAAATTGATGCGCTGAGAGTTACGAGAGTAACTAAAGGCTTTTATTAACAAAAGAATGAAGGTCTGCCTCGAGTGGTCGACCGGTCCAGAAATACAAAGGGCTGGGGAGCAGTCACCTTTATACTAGGACTTGTGGGAGGAGTCAGCCGAGGCATGTCCAGGCATGTACACAGTGGAATACAAACAGTGGTTTACCACAACAATGAAATGTTGATTTTTACGAGTCCTCCCAACATTGGAATAAATATGGCATAACAATGATAAAAATGATTTTATTGCTTCAACCTTTTCCACGTCTACCGATATTTTGTCAGCATCCACCTCATTAGTAAACACCGATACAAAGTACTCATTGAGTATTCTAGCCTTGCCCTGCACCTCTAAGCATATATCACTTTTTTGTCCCTAATAGGCCCCACCCTGCCTCTTACTACCTGCTTACTGTTTACATGCCGGTAGAAGATTTTTGGGTTCCCTTTTATGTTAACTGCCATTCTACTCTCATATTCTCTCTTTGCCAATCTTATTTTCATCTTCTCTTCCCCTCTCAACTTATTGTATTTGGTCTGGTTCTCCCTTGAAGAATTCACCTGACATACATCATACACCCTTTTTTTTGTTTTGTCATCTTTTCTATCTCCCTCGTCATTCAAAGAGTCCTTGCTTTGGTTCCCTTACCCTTCCCTCTTGTTGGCATGTACCTAGCCTGTACTTGGAACATCTCCTCCTCCTTAAAGATCACCCATTGTTCCGTTACAGTTTTTCCTGTCAGTCTTTGGTTCCATTTTACCCTGGCTAGATCTTTCCGCATCCCATTGAAGTTAGCCCTATTCCAGTTTAGAAGTTCCACTCTAGATTGTTCCTTACTCCTCTCCATTGCTAATCTAAATCTTCTAATACAATGATCACTCATACCCAAGTGTTCTCCCACAGACACTTGGTCGACCTGGCCCACCTCATTCCCCAGCACCAGATCCAGTAATGCCTCCTTCCTAGTTGGGCCAAGAACATGTTCAAGGAAATTCCTCCCCCTCCTTTCCCCTTTACCCTAGCATTATCCCAGTCGATATTTGGGTAATTAAAGTCCCCCAATATCATCACTCTATAGCTCTTGCATATCTCTCCGATTTCCCTGCAGATTTGCTCCTCTACCTCCCTCTCACTATTTGGAGGCCTATAGAATACCCCCAATAGTGTGATCATACCCTTTATGCTCCTCAACTCTAACCAAATGGATTCTGTCCTTGTCCCATCAAGAACATACTCCCTTTCCAACACTACAATGTCTTCCTTAATCAGCACTGCCACCCCACCTCCCATTTTTCCTTCCCTATCTTTTCTGAACACCTTGTACCATTGAATATCAAGTGCCCAGTCCTCACCGTTTTTAAGCCACGTTTCCGTTATTGCCACAGCATATTGCAACACGGCTAATTGTGCTTGTAGCTCATCATCCTTATTCACCACAATTTGTGCGTTTACGTACATTTTTTCTAAACCCGTCTTTGAATTTTTTGTAGTCTTTCTTGGTCTGCTCCTATCTAATATGATACTTTTGCTTCTAGTACTACTTTCTTCTCTAGTACTATCCAACACACACACTCTTTTATGCACCTTATTCCTCTTTTCTACTCCTATATGCTGGTGCCCATCCCCCTGCCAAGCTAGTTTAAACCCTCCCCAACAGCACTAGCAAACCTCCCTGTGAGAATATTGGCCCCGGCTCTGTTGAGGTGTAACCCGTCCGGCTTGTACAGGCCCCACCTTCCCCAGAAACGGTCCCAATGCCTCAGGAATCTAAAGCCCTCCCTCCTGCACCATCTCTCCAGCCATGCATTCATCTGTTCTATCCTCCTATTCCTGTACTCACTAGCACGTGGCACTGGGAGTAATCCGGAGATTACTACCTTTTGAGGTCCTGCTTTTTAATCTCGCACCCTAAACTCTGCTTGCAGGACCTCATCCTTCTTTCTGCCTATGCCGTTGGTACTGATATGGACAACGACCTATGGCTGTTCACCACCCCCCAGCGTGTCCTGCAGTCACTCAGTGACATCCTTGACTCTGGCACCAGGGAGGCAACATACCATCCTGGAGTCATGTCTGTGGCCACAGAAACCCTGTCTGCTTCCCTAACTATCAAATCCCCTACCACTATTGCTCTTCCACTCTTCTCCCCCCACCCCCCCCCCCCCCAAACCCCACACCGTGCAGCTGAGCCACCCGTGATGCCGTGGACTTAACTCTGGCTGCACTCCCCAGAGGAACTATTGCCCTCACCAGTACTCAAAACAGAATACTGGTTGGCGAACGTGATGCACTCCGGGGACTCTTGCACTACCTGCCTGGTCGTCCTTTTCTGTCTGGTGGTCACCCATTCATTCTCTGCCTGCATACTCTTAAGTTACAGGGTGACCACCTCTAGAAATGTGCTATCCACGTAACTCTCAGCTTCGTGGATGCACTGATGTGACTCCAGTCACCGCTCAAGCTCCGAAACCTGGAGCTCGAGTTGCTGTAGGTGGTGACACTTCCTGCACATGTGGTCGTCCAGGACTTCCCACATGGCACAGGATGTGCACTCCACTGGACTGAGCTGCCCTGCCATACCTCTATTTAATAGCCTAAGAACTAACGCAGCAGAAATAAACTTAAAACTTAACAAGCACTCCCCAGCTACTCACCAATCTGCTCTTGCCCTCTATTTTATAGGCTATTAACTAACTTAGCAGAAATAAACTTATAAACGTAATTTTTTTTTAAAAATTTTAATTAAAAATATACACTCATCAGTTACTTGCCAATCAGCTCCTTCCCTTGTGCCGACATCACTTTTTTTTACTCTGACGTCACTTTTTCAAAAACTGCCTCTGTTGAGTTGCTGCTGCTCCTTTTAACTGCTCCACTCTCGCTGCGCTCCCACCAGGTCTGCTCCTTCCGGTCTCTCTCATTTTGCTGGCAATTTATTGAGTACCATGGAGAAAATGTAAAGTCTGTTATCATGGCGGGTGGCAACAGGTGGTTTCTATTGGCAAATAGAGAAATTATGGTTTAATATGAAAATAAATATGTAACTGCTAGTAAAACTGGTGTGTGTTGCTTTGAAGATACCATCAGTTTATCTCTGCCTCAAAAAATTAAGACCTGTTAGCCATTTGTAGCAGTAAATGTGCTGGAGCCTGCCTTTTCAGCTGAAAAAAAATTGTGTAAATAAGCTATGATAATGGATAAAGGGATAGATATTGGGGGAACAGTGTAGCGACTGCAAGATTCTTAATGAATATTACACCTAGTGTCTTTGTTATGTTTGTTCTTTGTTGTTTTAGGTTGAAGAGTGCATGCGTTACTGTCATAAAAATATGAGTGCCATTGTAGCTACTCCTTGCAATATGAACTGTATTAATGGCACTCTGGCCACGCGTATTGTTGACCTCTTCACACATAATGAAGCTGATGAAGTAAAAGACAGAAAAGATAAATTCAAAAGGTAAAAATACACGAGTTGACTTTTTGATGATATAATAGCTGAAACACGAAGAACATGAGGTAACTTTAGATCTTTTCTTGGCAAAATCTGAGAGTTGAAT
Source organism: Somniosus microcephalus (assembly GCF_052327205.1). Taxonomy (NCBI): domain Eukaryota; kingdom Metazoa; phylum Chordata; class Chondrichthyes; order Squaliformes; family Somniosidae; genus Somniosus; species Somniosus microcephalus. The sequence goes on from NC_140989.1 coordinate 105,064,238, forward strand.
GGTAAAAATTATACAATGCCTGTGTTATGGATAGAACATTTTTTGGATTTTTGTCAAACTCCCAAATAAGACACGCCAAAATGGTCAAATTCTTCATAGGGGTGTTACAACTAAGATGCAAAGAAGACTTGCATCCTCTTAGTTCGGTCTGTATTCAAATCTTGGCCTCTGAGAAGAGGGGTCTACATGCTAATCCACTGTGTCACCTTAGTCCTTGCCATTTTTCTTTTGCAGTTTTTTTTCAAAAGTGTTATCGGGTGTGAAATGCATGTTTCAGTACCTATTGATAAAACTTAGTATTATAGCATTAATTCCACATCATATAAGTATTGCAGGAAACTTTCTGGTATCCGGCACGGACGGGACCGAGCTGGTGCCGGTCTATCAACAATGCCGGAGAATCGAGCACTATAGTTAAAAGATACGGAGCTCAGTGCTCCGTCTAAAGCAACAAACCCTCAGCTTCAAAACAATCAGCACAGCTTGCAAGTGTCTCTGTAGCTTAGCAACAGCTTCAGTTAGACGCTTGCACAGCCAGAAATGAGTTTTTTTTTTTTAAAAGTAACTAAAGTTGAAGAGGTGGGTAAATGGAGGGACGTTCTCTTTTCATCCGATGAGAGAAAAAATGCCAAAGCAGAGCATTCAACAGGCCTAGAGAGAGCTGGGAGGACCTCGATTCAATGCAAGAAAAGGTTCAGTGACCTGACCGAAACAACAAACATGAGTACAGGTCTGCATATCGCCAGTTCTCTGCGTTACACCTGGCAACAACAGTTGTGACTCCTGGAATTTGTGTTTCTGTGGAGCTGTCGGGTGCACAGAGGATTAGGCTTGGCTATAAATTTCCCACATAATCAAATAACCTACTGACACTATGGCACTGTATGTGAAGAACACTTGGGTAATGTAATGTATATATTCTAGTAGGAGTCCTACTCCTCAGGAGAGAAGGAGAAAGAATTGTAGAGAGGAGGTGGGTTTGGAAGTAGGACTTTATATTACAAAATAAGTTGTTACAGTATTACACACTTGATGGAGAAGACGAGGAGAATTTCAGACCTGGTCTTGGCATTCAATCAGAATGATGCTGGAGCATGATCCTTAAGAACATTAAGTTTATAACTGGGTATTAGACTGGAGTTAGATCTCTATTCGTGTAAAGATCCTCCTGAGTTATGCATGAGAAAGTTGTGGGTGTAGACCCATAAATACAAAAAGCTCATAATTCAGCACAAATTACCACTAATTTGGCTACCTTGAAGATCGTGGGGAATAAAAACCATTCACTTGTCCAGTTCTGAGGTTGGGCAAAATGCATATCTGTGGGCAATGTAGATAGAGGGAACTTTACTGTACCTCAGGCTTTGTGTTACTTGACCTGGGAGTGCTTGATCCTTACACTGATGACTAAATTCAAAAAATATTATATTCCCCAGCACTCGTAACTTGATCAGCACAAAAACCTCAAATACATGATTTTAAAAATTATAACAAGAATAAGGCAAGAGAAATTAATAATCCTCTTTTTAAAATTGAGTTATCACTTAAATATTTGTAGTATACTATTTAATGATATTCTTTTGTGAAACAGTAAAATATTTTGCAAGAAGATTGAGAGGCTCTTTGACCCAGAGTACAAGGACCCAGACTCCCCAGGGAGTGCTGAAACATTGTACAGGTATTCTATGAAAATTTTCAATTGATTTAAAAAAAATTGTGTTTAACTATTAATCTTGTCTACTGAGAACTTCATACCGTGTTTCATGCTTTATTTCAGATGTAGCATGTGTAAGAAACTTCTTACCAAAGAAACTGAGAAAATGATTCCTTGTACTCCTGTGAAAATAAGTATTGATATACGTGGAAATATAATATACTTGCACATTAGGTATCTTTTGAATTACTTTACAAATATTTGAACTAGAGTATTAACAATTTCAGTACAGCTTAGATGTAGAATTAAACATTAGAATTTCTGGTCATTGATTCTTTCTGATGCTTTCACACTGCACTTGTCATCTGTGTTCACCTTCATGATTTGTATCATTTAAAAGCGTTTTTTTTAAACCTACATTTGTCATAGTATGCTCGGTTTTACAGTTTAGTGCAGGGCACAGCAGTCGTTCCCATGGTTCTCTAACACCTTCAAAATCCTGCATGGGGCATAAAGTCATAACTGACCCCAACACTCCCTGGTCTGGAAACTTCTTGTTTTCTCCTTGGTCAGTCACTCTTATTGTTGAATTTTCCTAGTTTGTTATAAAGATAAAGGGCTTACAGTGCTGAGATTGATAAAATTAATGAAGTTTTGACCTGACCTCATGGACACTCCATGACTTGTATAAAGGCGACCATTGAGACCACCAGGTCCTGTGTTCACAAGGAGGATCTGCATACTATCACTGTGTAGTGGGAGCAATTGGAGGATTGCTGCCACTCTGAGCTGTACCGTGAAGTTGAGTTACCACTCTCGGGAGAAAATCGGATGAGACAGAAAAATTGAAATTACTGTTGAAGGGGTTGCAGAGAAGTGGAGGCATTTATTTTGAAACAGGTACAGAATTACAGTCATATATTGACATAGCAAGGTGAAATTTTGAAGCAGCAGTTGAGCAGGGTGATCCTGTGTATTATTCCGCAAATTTGCTCTGACCTGAGCGGAAGGACATGAATCCTTGCTAATTATCATTGCCACCTCGGGGAGGTGATCAGCCAAGACAAAGCACTTCAAAAAGAGTGAGGGGTGGAAGTGTTACTTTGTGTACCTCCCAAGGAGCTCAGACTGCACATGGTACAAATAGAAATTTGTCTCTGCCCACCATCACAGTTAGTGAAGAGGGAAAGGCTTGTACAATGTGGGGTGGTATATTGAACACAGATGTGTAACAGCCACAGCACACAACATAGTCTTTCTAATATGGAAAACAGATGCCAATAGCAAAAGAAAAAGTTAAAACTGGACCAAACTTAGAAGTGTAAGAAAACATAAATACAAACATATCATCCTGAAAGCAACATCCCTCGCAGAGAACTTCAGTCTGTTCACATGGTAAACAATACAACTGAAAGTATTTATTATTCCAGTTAGAGAATACCTAACTTGGCCACTCATAGTGTGTAGAATGCAATTTGCCGTATGATGCTCGTCATTATATTAACAAAGAGCAGCAGTCTTCTCACTAATGGGTCGAACAGAGACTTCACAGAGGTGTGCAAAATAGGATCCAACAGAATACCCACTACTGTGCTTCATGGAATTTACTTCCAGATTTGTTTCTAATAAGTTTGGGTAAAAATGAGCACTTCCCCAAGGTGGCCAATAACAGCTGAGGAGCATCCATGTCCTTTGTCTCCAGGACGGGCTAAGTTAGTGGAGCAATGCACATGATCACCCTATTCAACAGATGCCCATCAGCATAGTACAGTAATTGCTTTTTACAATAATCATCAGGCACAAGGATTGCATGTGGGTTAATGATGGTCTTATGATTTGATCTGATATTAATTGTTATGCCTGATCATTTTCATACCCTCGCTCCAAGACTACTGAGATTTTTTAATGCTGGCTATCATAATGCCTGCTTACAGGAAGTCATTCCAACTAGTGTTTAACTGGTATCGCCATTATTTTGCTCAGTAAAACTTCACCAAATATTATTGGTGCAAGGTGTCCAGAGATGTGGTTGAGATTTTTGTACTTTGGATTTTAATTTAAATCCGTGTATTTCTCTAATTTTGAAATCTACATAATTTTAGAATAACACCTTTCTGCAAAAACCACACATCCAGTGCAAGTTACAATAGTATTAGTCTATTCTGGTAAAATCTTCACATTTATTGCAGTTGTTAATTTCTAATTCCATGTTCTTTCCTGGCATACATCATAAATGCAACACAAGTTTCAAATCAATTTACTTAATGGAAATAATAAAAAATAATTGTTATTTCATTATGCCAATGGTAAATATACAATGGGGGAAAAATTCAGTATCGCCCCGTTTGGGGCGCCATTATTGGCTGTGCGCAACGTTTAGCACCTGGCGCTAATTATCGCCTCCGACAGCAAACTTGGCTTTTATCGAGGTGATTGGAGCGCTAAATCAGTCGCTTCACACCTGTCTTAAGGCGCAAAGGCCGAGGAGTGAGGCGCTACCTCAGAGCGCTGGCGAAGCAAGGAAGGGCAAATCAAAATAAACCTGCAAAGTGCTGCTCAGTACTCAAAACTCCTTCACACAGCGTTGAATCTCTCCAGAAGTCAGTCAGTCTCTCTCTCTCTCTCTCTCTCTCTCTCTCTCTCTCTCTCTCTCTCAGAATGCGTGGTGCAAAAATGTTACCGACAAAAAAAGGCAGGACGCGATCACCTTTAAATAGCGCTCCCCTAGTCCCTTTCTGACAGCATAACGCTCCCCTCAATCTGTCGTTGCTAGCGGCAGGCGGTAAGGCAGAGGGCGCCACTCAATTTCCGGTCCGGGGCGCTAACGGGGCGTTGCGCACTTGACTGACGTCACAATCAGCCGGCGCAGGAAATCGTGGCGGTAGTGTTTAGCGCCGCCGCAAAATGCCTAGTTAATTTCGCAAGCAGCGCAAACATCGCCACGCCTGGGCGTTAATTGCTTTGCGCCCCATTAGCGCCCTCTTAAGGCGCTAACGGGAGGTGCAAACAACTGAATTTTTCCCCCAATGACTCTATTCAATGTGAGCATTTTGAACAACTGTTCTGCTATCACCTGTGCTTAGATGAAGACATTCACATTGTTTCAGCCACCTTGATCCAATACTTTGGAAATCCCTCCCTCAACCTCTCCAACCCTCTCTCTCCACCTTTGAAAATCTCCACCTGTTTGACCAAGCTTTCAGTCACCCCTTCTAGCATCTCCCCTCTGGCTCTGAATCTGTTTTCCTTATCTCTGTTTAAGAACATAACATAAGAACTAGGAGCAGGGGTATGCCATTGAGCCTGCTCTGCCATTCAATATGATCATGGCTGATCATCTTCTACCTCAACTCCACCTTCTCGCACTATCCTTGGATTCCCTTAATATCCAAAAATCTATCGATCTCTGTCTTGAATATACTCAATGACTGAGCATCCACAGCCCTCTGGGGTAGAGAATTCCAAAAATAAATTTCTCATCTAAGTCCAAAATGGCCGACCCCTTATTCTGAGACTGTGACCCCTGGTTCTGGACTCTCCAGCCAGGGGAAAAATCCTCCCAGCATCTACCCCATCAAGCCCAGTAAGAATTTTATATGTTTCAATGAGATCACCTCTCATTCTTCTAAACTCGAGGGAATATAGGCTAGTCTCTTCAATCTCTTCTCCTAGGACAAGCCCCCATCCCAGGAATCAGTCTTCTGGTGAACCTTTGTTGCACTCCCTCTAAGGCGAGTATAATCCTTCCTTGGGTAAGGAGACAAAAGACTACACAGTACTCCAGGTGTGGTCTCACCAAGGCCCTATATAATTGCAGTAAGACTTCTTTACTCATATTACTTTGTAATAAAGGCTAACATACCATTTGCTTTTCTAATTGCTTGCTTAATTAGGTATCTGTAGCATCTAGCAACGTTTATATTGAAGATACTATATAAATGCAAGTTAATGTTGCAAAAACAGAGTTCTGAACAGTAAGCTATTTTTAATTCCTTTAGAGATAAAAGCTGGGATGTACATGAGTATCTTAATAGTCTCTATGAAGACTTGAAGTCTTGGCAAGGTGTATACTGGCGTTTATGGGGAACTATAAATTGGATGCACTGCACAAGATGCAAAAAAGTAAGTTTTCATTTTCACTTGAATGTTGATGGATGCGGCTTTTTAAAAAAGCACTTTAGAAAACTGACTCTTAAAAATAAATCACTTCTAACAAGTTATTTATAACATTGTACAAGCTGAATTTTAACCAAGTTACGATGTGGCTTGGATAAAGGAACACCTTTGTTTTTAGATAATATTTATCATGAGAGAAAAGAATTGTCTGTAATTAGCATTATTACAAGTATAATACAATGTACTGTGTATTGGAGGTTGTGTCCTATGTAAGTAATAATAGTGTTTCTTTTGAATGGGGGTGGGTAAGCCATAACCCTTTTAGAATTGAAGTTTGCAGTCAAAGGGGAGATCTTTGGAGAAAAGGCAGGTAAATGGAGTTGGAGGTACAAATCAGCCATGATCGAATGGAATTGCAGAACAAACCCTAAGAGATGAATGGTCTACCCCTGTTCCTATACAAATAACACAAGATTCAAGTCATTTTCATTAGTTATGTTTCTAGTTCTTGGAGAAAAAAATCCAGTTTTGCAATCAGGTGTGCTACATTTTCAAGGCACCTGTTTAAAATATCAGTCTCTGTCAATTGAAATGTGAATTTAAAAGTGGAAAAGTAGCACTAAAACTTCAGAACATCATTAAGACATCGGCAAAGATAATTGGGTATTGTGATAGATAATCAGAATACTTAATATGTTGTGCTACCACTCAGCCCTACAGGTGTCCAATATTTTCTATGTTCATTCAGAATAACTGAAGAAATATTCTGCCTTTACGATCTCTTTTGTAGATGGGTGCCTATAAATTCTCTCATTAAGCATGAACACTTGTATTCAAGCCAAAATCACATTGCTGTACACTTACTGACTTTTTTTTAAATGCTTATATTTTACTGGGACATACCTGTTTTATATATAGATTAATTTACTGCAGCATTTCCAATTCAAGTAAATTGAAAAGACCAGTTACTCTATCGTAAAGTCAAACAATTTATCACCAAATGTTTTTTTCCAAATCTATATTACAAAAAATGTTTATTTAATATTCTGTTACCACTACCATTTCAATTTGTTTCAGGTTTTCCAGTGCACTGAACTCTCCCACTGCCAGTACCACACGGAGCAGGTGATGTATCCTCCCATAAGCAATCAGTTGTCTACTCCTGGCATTGGTTTCTACCCTTGCTGTAAGCAGAAAGTCCTACGGTTTGATCCCCTTCAAGTAAGTACGGTAAGTATGAAGACTAGACAAAAAACCCTAGTTTGTGTAATCTCTCCTTGTAATTTAACCCTCGCAGTCCAGGTATCATTCTGGTTAACCAACGCTGCACTCTCTCCAAGGCCAATATATCGTTCCTAAGGTGTGGTGCCCAGAACTGCGCTCAGTATTCCAGGTGTGGTCTATCCAGGGCTTTGTAGAGATAAACAGCATTCAGATGGGGGGGGGAGGGAGAGATGGGCTGGTGGGGGCGGGGAGGGGGGGGACGAGGAGGGAGAACAGTTATCTGACGACTGTTCCATTTTCTCCTGTAGAACACTCAAAATCTAAATTTCACCCTTTGTTAAAAACCAATACAGAATTATTAATATTGTTTCCATGCCTTGATCCTCTGCAGTTTGACTCCCTCCTTCACCCTGAAATGGTTCTATGCTCTCTAAGTGATCTATTACTTTTTAGATGCTTGCAAAAGTTGTTAGTATTTCCTTTTTGTTATCGGACAGTCTCTTTTATATTCCCTTGCTTCGCTTCTAATCTTCCTTTTCACCTCCCCATTACACTTTCTGTATTCCTCATGAATATCTTTGGTATTATTAGCCCAAACTTTCTGGCTTTCAAGATTCAGTTTAGTTTTAATCCCTGTTTATCCACTGTACTTTGTCAATGCACTTCCTTTTTAGCCTTGTATGAATATGTTTATTTGTACTCTTGCACATGTCATATTTGAAAATTTCTCACTGCTGATCCTGTCGACCTGTTTGATAACTTATCTGCCCAATTAATTTGGGCCAAATCCTTTCTTATCTTGCAGAACTTTGCTTTTTCCAGTCCAGCACTCTTATCTTTGATTCTTCATTATCCTTTGCTATTCTTGCATTAAACCTAACTATGTTGTGTTTGCTATTTCCCAATTATTCTACTATTTGCAAATCAGCTATTTTCCCTATGCCACTTCTCTGAGCTAAATCGGGCAGTGTTTTTCTTCATACTGACCTAGGAAGTACTTCTGGATGCATTCTAAAAAGTGTTACCTACTGTGTTCACATGTAATACATTTATTCCATTCTATCTTCAGCTAGTTAAAATCTCCCAATATTATTGCTATGTTTTTCTTGCATATCTTTTTGAATTGTTTGCAGATTCCCCCTCTACTGTTTGGTGGCCTGTAATGCACACCGAGAATTGTATCATTTCTTACTCCCATCTATCATCATTCTGTCTTAACACAGCCCTCTAAGACATCCTTGCATGATAACGCTGTGCTGAAATCCTTCACTAACACTGCCACCAACCCCTTTTTGTCCTTCCCTATCTTCTGAAATTGTTAAAGTACAACCAGGAATATTAAGTTCCCAGTCCTATTCAAACTTAAGTTTTAGTTACTATGTTCTATCCCTTTGTAGTTATTAATGCTTTGTGCATTCATTTACACACCATTCAATCGTGACTCCTAATTTTTTTTGGAACATTGAGCCTTATTCTTTTTCCCAGTTTTCTAATTAAATTTTTTGAATTCCCTTGCCCCTTCTGCAAAAGTGTTTTTATCTCACTACTACCTCCTAGCCTGTTTCTTCCATTTTCGCTTCTGCTGATATTTTCTCACTGCTTATTTCAGCTAAGCCTTCTGCCTCTATTCCAATGGCTTTATTAATGCCTTTCTCACCTAGACATTCCCCAATTCCTTACATATTAGATTAAATGGACCCCCATTGCTCCATTTACCGTGTTTTGGATAACTCAAAATCAGTAATTCGGAGAAAAAGTGCTGCAGTAGCAACTGACAATTCTAGTTATGGTTCTACTGAAAAAATTCTTTATAATGAATTTAATATTTTTAATCCGCAGTACGTTGTGCACAAGTTTACTTAGCAAGGCACAATCTTCTGCCTGCGAGTTTACTCCTTTCCAGCAAAATGCACTCTGGGTTGTGACAGCAAATTTTGCAACCATTTTGAGCCTGAGGATTGGGATCTTTTTAGAAATCAGCAAAGGGGGACCAAGAAATTGATAAAGGGAAAATGGAATATGAGCACAAACTAGCGAAAAATATAAAAACTGATTGTAAAAGCTTCTATAGGTATGTGTAAAAACTTCTATAGGTATGTGAAAAGGAAAAGACTGGCGAAGGTAAATGTAGGTCCTTTACAGTCAGAGACAGGAGAATTTATAATGGGGAATGAGGAAATGGCAGAGAAATTAAATAAATACTTTGTTTCTGTCTTCACGGAGGAAGACACAAAAAACCTCTCAGAAATACGAGAAAACCAAGGATGTGGTGAGAATGAGGAACTTAAAGAAATTATTATTAGTAAAAAAAAAACAGTACTTGCAAAATTAATGGGACTAAAAGTCAATAAATCCCAAGGACCGGATGACCTACATCCTACGGTTTCGAAAGAGGTGGCCATTGGGATAGTGGACGCATTGGTTGTCATCTTCTAAAATTCTATATATTCTGGAATGGTTCCTGCAGATTGGAGAATAGCAAATGTAACCCCGCTATTTAAGAAAGGAGGGAGAGAGAAAACGGGGAGCTACAGACCTGTTAGCCTCACATCAATAGTTGGGAAAATGCTGGAATCTATTATAAAGGATGCAATAACTGGGCACCTAGAAACTAATAGTAAGATTGGGCAGAGTCAACATGGATTTATGAAAGGGAAATTCTGTTTGACAAACCTATTGGAGTTCTTTGAGGATGTAACTAAGTGGAGTAGACAAAGGGGACCCGGTAGATGTGGTGTACAGGAAACTTTGGTTTATCTGGAGGTTGTATGTCCGGAATACTCGATCTAATGGCAAAAATCAGGAGCCGTTTTCTATAAGTTTTTTTTAGTTCTCATTTTTTTTCCCCAGTCAGGCACTGCAAGGTCTGTAGCTATAGCAACAGCTTCAGCTAGAGATGCTTGCAGCTGCAGCTGACTCTTTAGAAGCTGTTGCTCAGCAACAGTGTTTGTTGTCAGATACGGAGATGAAAACCTCCGTATGCTTCAACATTAATTTTGTATGTCCGGCAGTTTTGATAGATCGGCAACACGTCGGTGCCGGATATCACAAAGTTTCCTGTATTTGGATTTTCAGAAGGCCTTTGATAAGGTCCCACAAAAGAGGTTGGTGAACAAAATTAGGGCACATGGAATTGGGGGTAATATACTAGCATGGATTGAGAACTGGTTAACAGACAGAAAACAGAGAGTAGGGATAAACGGGTCTTTTTCAGGATGGCAGGCTGTGACTAGTGGGGTACCGCAAGGATCGGTGCATGGGCCCCATGTCTATATCAATGATTTGGATGAGGGGACTAAATGAAACATTTCCAAATTTGCTGATGACACAAAGCTAGGTGGCAGTGTCAGTTGTGAAGAGGATGTGAAGAGGCTTCAAGGGGATCTCGACAGGCTCAGTGAGTGGGCGAGAACATGGTAGATGGATCATAATGTGGATAAATGTGAAGTTATCCACTTTGGCAGAAAAAACAAAAAAGCAGAGTATTTCCTAAATGGTGAAAGATTGGGGAATGCAGATGCTCAAAGGGACCTGGGTGTCCTTGTGCATGAGTCACTGAAAGTGAATGTGCAGGTGCAGCAAGCCATTAGGAAGGCAAATGGTATGCTGGCCTTCATTACAAGAGGATTTGAGTACAGGAGTAAAGAAGTTTGGTGAGACCACACCTGGAGTACTGTGTACAGTTTTGGTCTCCTTACCTAAGGAAGGATATACTTGCCATAGAGGGAGTGCAACGAAGGTTCACGAGATTGATTCCTGGGATGGCGGGACTGTCATATGAGAAGAGGTTGAGTAAACTAGGCCTGTATTCTCTTGAATTCAGAAGAATGAGAGGGGATCTCATTGAAGCATACAAAATTATTAACAGGGTGGATGCTGGGAGAATGTTTCCCTTGGCTGGGGAGTCCAGAACCAGGGGCCACAGCCTCAGGATAAAGGGTAGGCCATTCGGGACTGAGATGAGAAGAAATTTCTTCACACACAGGGTGGTGAATCTTTGGAATTCTCTGAGCCTCCACAGCCCTCTGGGGTAGTCATTGGGTATATTCAAAACGGAAGTCGATAGATTTCTGACTAGTAAGGGCATCAAGGGATTGGCGATAAGGCTGGTGAATGGAATTGAGGCAGAAGATCAGCCATGATCTTAATGAATGGCGGAGCAGGCTCGAAGGGCCGAATGGCCTACTGCTCCTATTTCTTATGTTCTTGTACTACTCACTGTCACCATACTTACTTGTGTGTGGGCCTACACCCCCTGAAGTTCTTCCAAAAGAAAAATTAGCCATCATTTAATAGGAGCTTGACAAGACAATACTACATTGATGTACATAAATTAGATAGTCAAATGTATTTCCTTATTTAACTTTTCCCCCATGGCAGAAACTTAGGCAACTATCTGCAGCAGTTTGCATGCTTTCAACAAGCATTGTTGATCATCTGGGAAAAAAATAGTGCACTGGGACAAATTGCTTAAAGGAGTAGTGCCCCCTTGGGTCTTTTCTCCTCATTTTGTGCATAATATTACAGGAAACTTTCGATTAACCGGCCCCTAAATAACCAGAAATGTCAGTTAACTGGCAAAATTCAGGAGTAGGTTCAGGTAACTTTTATTACTTGCCTTGCTCCATGTGTGGCTGCAGCTGTTGCTAAGCTACAGAGACGCTTGCAACTTGTGGCCATTGTTTTGAACCTGTTGCTAAGCAACAGGGTTTGTTGCTTTGCTCCGTATCTTTTACTATATCGTTCGGTTATCCGGAATTTTTGATGAACCGGCACCACGTCGGTCCCGTCTGTGCCGGATAAAAAAGTTTCCTGTAAATCTTAATTGTAGGTGGAGGTTGAACTTTCTAAAAATGAGAAAGATGGTGCCTATGGTAGTTAATTTAACAATTTGTGTTTGTGATTTTTGTTTTCCAGGGTTGTAAAGTACGGGATCATGTAATCAAATTAGCCAGTCAGCTTCAAAATGGAACACTTACTTCAGTATCAGTCGATCAAGTGTACTGTGATGCCCTGCAACACAAGGATATTGTCTGTGTGCCATTCTGTAAAAACCAGGAAAGGTAATTAAAATAATTGCTAAACCCTAACTTGAACGTTTTAAATTTGTTGCAAAATTATATTGAACTTATGAATGTATTTAAGTTATTTTTGCATTTGTAAGAATGGCATGCATTGAATTTTTAAATACTGGTCACTGTGCTCTTGTACATTGATATAATATAACTTTTTAAAAATTGGTCTGGGTGTGGGGGAAAACATGGGAGGTTCATAAGTGTCCTGACCACCAGTCAGTGGTGCATTTTGCTTGTATATTAATATATTTTTGTACTTGTGTATTTAATAGAGCTCCTTTATTTACAATTAGTAGGACCTATATTTACAATTATTCAAACTTATATTCATATACATTTATACTTAATCTTTTTATATCTCCATAAATGTCAAAGCTGTTAAAAATAATAAATTTCTCATATCCTGGCATGAATTTGCTACCATTTGAATGGAAATCAAAATGTTGACAGATTTCAAATAATCTGAAAGCCAGTATAAAGCAGCAAATATCAATAGCAACATTCAGATGTTTAATTTGTAATAACTTATCCCCACACTCTGGAGTATTCCCAATCTCTCTGCCTGGTAGTTAAAATTCTTGCTAGCTTTGTTTTCATTCACTTATTCATACTGGCAGTCAGACAGACACATGGTTACAAAAGTAGTATAAAATTCAACCTTGCCAAAAGCTGATCCCAATGTAAAACAGTAAGTTAGCAGTTTAATGAGCCCTCTGGTTTGGGAAAGAGCCGAGAGTATTGCCAGTGTTTCACTCTTACTGGTGACCAGTACGTGAGATCAGAGCTAAGGTTTAATCAAGCACGAAAGTGTTAGAGAGGCTAGGAGATGCAAAACTTAGTCACTACGGCGTCACTGGTGCCAGGAGGGTCTAATTACAGTATGATAAGTTTACATAGGAATTTGTAATAGAACAGTGCATGCAGATGTAAGATTTTTAATATACTGGTCAGTCTTCTGTGGTGTCGCACACGGATGTCGAGACCAAGTACGGTCGTCTGGTCAAACAGGGTTCGAGGGCCAGGTGGTAATTGGACCAAGGTGGGGAGGAGAGAAAAGAGAGTGTGATTAAGCAGATGGAGGGGGTGGGGGCAGAAAGAGGGAGAAGAGAAGGAGAAGCATGAAAAAGGATGTCAGTGAGGGGATGGAGATGGAAAGGTTTCTATCAACAACAAAAACTATTCAATTGAGGGGGGATCCAATTCATCGCAGTGCTGCTCAGTTGGGAGATTCCATTCACAAAATTCAGTGAAGTAGTGGAAGCACATCCACAGAATGCTGTACTGATAGCTGCCTGGTTGAAGGAGCCATCGGGCCAAAGCGCAGCAGGGCAGTCGTGCTAAAGTGCGGCAGGGCCATTATTCAGCTGCAGCAAACAGAAAAATTAAGTAAGATAGTGGTTGATACATATATTTTGTAGGCTGATTGGACAGCAGTACTAGGGAGGAAGTAACAGTAAATTTCTTTTTTTTTATCCACACTTTTTGTTTGGCCTTTTTTTCCCCCTCCCACATGGCAGCTGTCCTTCATTCTGCCAGCGCAATTCACACCTCATCCAGAGCCATCCTTTGTTCCTTAACCTGTCCCATTACCACCTCTTGCCTTGAATTTTTTTTAATTCATTGATGGGATGTGGGCGTCACTGGCTAGGCCTGCATTTAGTGCCCATCCCTAATTGCCCTTGAGAAGATGGTGGTGAGTCGCCTTCTTGAACCGCTGCAGTCCATATGGTGTAGGTACACCCACAATGCTGTTAGGGAGTTCCAGGATTTTGGCCCAGCGACAGTGAAGGAACGGCGATACAGGTCCAAGTCAGGATGGTGTGTGGCTTGGAGGGGAACTTGTAGGTGGTGATGTTCCCATGTGTCTGCTGCCCTTGTCCGTCTCTCAATGTCTCTTAATCTCTCCTGCTTTCTATCCTATCACTGACCTTCCCTTTTGTTCTTCCATTCCCCTCCCCCTTTTCCCAGCCCCTAAACTCGCTTTCCATTTCCTGCTTTTTTTCCCGTTCTGACGCAGGGTCATCGACCTGAAACGTTAACTCTTTCTCTCTCCACGGATGCTGCCTGGCCTGCTGAGTTTTTCCAGCGTTTTCTGTTATTTTAGTAAAATTATCTTTCTTTACCTATACCAAGATCTCTGCATTGGTGCAGCACCATCTGCTGGTGATTGTTGGGTACTGCAGCCACAGTTCAAATAGAGATTAAAGAAAACTAAGAACTTGCATTTCACAACCTCAGGAAATCCCAAAGTCCTTTACAGACAATGAAGTGTAGTCACTGTGGTAATATAGGAAATGCAGCAGCCAATTTGTGCACAGCAAGGTCCCACAAACATCAATTAAATAATCCAGATCATCAGTATTTAGGTGATGGTTGAGGGATAAATGTTGGCTAGGACACGGGGCAAATACCTGTGCTCACCTTTTGAATAGTGCTGTGGGATCTTTTACATTCACCTAAGAGGGTAGATGGGGCTCGGTTTAATGTCTCATCCGACAATACATAGAAACATAGAAGATAGGAGCAGGAGTAGGCCATTCGGCCTTTCGAGCCTGCTCCGCCATTCAATGAGATCATGGCTGATCATCCAAATTCAGTACCCTGTCCCTGCCTTCTCCCCATATCCCTTGATCCCTTTAGCCTCAAGAAATATATCCAACTCTTTCTTGAATATATTTAATGAATTGGCCTCCACCGCCCTCTGTGGCAGAGAATTCCACAGGTTCACCACTCTCTGGGTGAAGAAATTCCTCCTCATTTCAGTCCTAAATGGCTTACCCCTTATCCTTAGACTATGACCCCTGGTTCTGGACTCCCTGCCATCAGAAACATCCTTTCTGCATCTAGTCTGTCCAGACCTGACAGAATTTTATAGGTTTCGATGAGATCCCCTCTCAATCTTCTAAACTCCAGTGAGTAAGCCCAATTGACACAATCTCTCCTCGTACGTCATTCCTGCCATCCCAGGTATCAGCCTGGTGAATCTTCGCTGCACTCCCTCCATGGCAAGAACGTCCTTCCTCCGGTAAGGTGACCAAAACTGCACACAATACTCAAGGTGCGGTCTCACCAAGGCCCTGTACAACTGCAGCAAGACATCCTTGTTCTTGTACTCGAACTCTCTTGCTACGAAGGCCAACATACCACTTGCCTTCTTAACCGCCTGCTGCACCTGCATGCTTACTTTCAGCGACTGGTGCACAAGAACACCTAGGTCTCTTTGCACTTCCCCTTCTCCCAATCTATTGCCATTCAAATAATAATCTGCCTTCCTGTTTTTGCCACCAAAGTGGATAACCTCACATTTATCCACATTCTAGTGCATTTGCCATGTTTCTGCCCAATCACCCAACCTGTCCAAATCGTACTGGAGTTTCATGACATCCTCCTCACAGCATACCCTCCCACCCAGCTTTGTGTCGTCTGCAAATTTGGAGATATTACATCCAATTCCCTCGTCCAGATCATTAATATAGTGAACAGCTGGGGTCCTAGGACCGATCCTTGCGGTACCCCACTAGTCACTGCCTGCCACTTGGAAAACGACCCGTTTATTCCAACTCTTTGCTTTCTGTCCGCCAACCAGTTCTCTATCCAAAGTCAATACCTTGCCCCCAATCCCATGTGCCTTAATTTTGCACGCTAAACTCTTATGTGGGACCTTATCGAAAGCCTTCTGAAAGTCCAAATACACCACATCCACTGGTTCTCCCTTATCTATTTTACAGTTACATCCTCCAAAAATTCCAGTAGATTAGTCAAGCATGATATTTACCTTTTTGTAAACCCATGTTGACTTTGTCCGATCCTGTCACTGCTTTCCAAGTGCTCTGCTATTACATCTTTTATAATGGACTCTAGCATTTTCCCCACTACCGATGTCGGGCTTACCGGTCTATAATTCCCCGCTTTTTCTCTGCCACCTTTTTTGAATAGTGGGGTAATATTAGCTACCCTCCAATCCATGGGTACCGTTCCAGAGTCTATCGAGTTCTGGAAGATGACCAGCAATGCATCTACTATTTCTAGGGCCACTTCCTTAAGTACCCTGGGATGTAGATTATCAGGCCCTGGGGATTTATCGGCCTTCAGTCCCATCAATTTTCCTAACACCATTTCCCTACAAATACTGATATCTTTCAGTTCCACCCTTTCATCAGACCCGATGTTCCGCGGTATTTCTGGGAGGTTATTTATGTCCTCCTTTGTGAAGACAGAACCAAAATATGTATTTAGTTGGTCTGCCATTTATTTGCTCCCCATTATAAATTCCCCTGATTCTGACTGCAAGGGACCTACGCTTGACTTCACCAATCTTTTCCTCTTTACATATCTATAAGCTTTTACAGTCAGTTTTTATGTTCCCTGCAAGCTTACTCTCATATTCTATTTTCCCTTTCTTAATTAATCCCTTTGTCCTCCTTTGTTGAATCCTAAACTGCTCCCAATCCTCAGGATTATTGCTTTTTCTGGCCAATTTGTATGTCCTCTCCTTGGATCTTATGCTATCCCTAATTTCCCTTGTTAGCCACGGTTGAGTCACCTTTTTTGTTTTATTTTTATGCCAAACTGGGATGAACAACTTCTGTAGTTCATCCATTCGGTCTTTGAATGTTTGCCATTGCCTATCCACCGTCAACCCTTTGAGTGCCATTCCCCAATCAACCCTACCCAACTCGCTCCTCAGACCATCGTAGTTTCCTTTATTTAAATTGAGGACCCTAGTTTCTGAGTCAACTACTTCATTCTCCATCTTCATGAAGAATTCGATCATATTATGATCGCTCCGACCCAAGGGGCCTCGTACAACAAGATTGCTAATTAATCCTTTCTTGTTACCTAATACCCAGTCTAAGATGGCCTGATCTCTGGTTGGTTCCTCGACATATTGGTCCAGGAAACCATCCCGTAAACACTCCAGGAATTCCTCCTCCACAGTATTGTTACTAATTTGGTTAGCCCAATCTATATGTAGATTAAAGTCACCCATGATGACTGCTGTGCCCTTATTGCACGCTTCTTTAATTTCCCTTTTAATGCCATCCCCAACCTCCGCCTTACTGTTTGGAGGTCTATATACCACTCCCACTAACGTTTTCTTCCCCTTAGTATTTCTCAATTCTACCCATACAGATTCCACCTCATCAGAGCTAATATCCTTCATTACAATTGTATTAATCCCTTCTTTAACCAGTAATGCTACCCCTCCTCCCTTTCCTTTTTGCCTATCTTTCCTGAATATCGAATACCCCTGGATGTTGAGTTCTCAGTCTTGGCCGTCCTTGAGCCACGTTTCCGTAATCCCAACCAAATCATATTCGTTTACCTCTATTTGCGCAGCCAATTCATCCACCTTATTACAAATGCTCCTCGCATTAAGACACAAAGCCCTCAGGCTTGTTTTTTTAACGCTCTTAGACCTATTAGAATTATTATTTACTGTGGCCACGTTTGATTTAAACCGTTGATTTCTCTGACTGCCACTTTTGTTTTTCTCCTTCCTATCTTTTGCTTTTATCCTTGTTTTCCTTTCCTCTGTCTCCCTGCTCAGGTTCCCAACCCCCTGCCATTTTAGTTTAAACCCTCCCCCACAGCACTAGCAAACACTCCCCCTGGGACATCGGTTCCCGCCCTGCCCAGGTCCGGTTTGAACTGGTCCCACCTCCCCCAGAACCGGTTCCAATGTCCCAGGAACTTGAATCCCTCCCCCTGGCACCATTCCTCTAGCCACGTATTCATCTGAAGTATCCTTCTATTTCTACTCTGACTAGCACGTGGCACTGGTAGAAATCCTGAGATTACTACCTTTTTGAGGTCCTGTTTTTTAAATTTATCTCCTATCTCCCTATATTCTGCTTTTAGGACCTCATCCCGCTTTTTACCTATATCGTTGGTGCCTATATGCACCACGACAACTGGCTGTTCACCCTCCCCTTCCAAGATGTTCTGCAGCCGCTCGGAGACATCCTTGACCCTTGCACCAGGGAGGCAACATACCATCCTGGAGTCTCGTTTGCGGCCGCAGAAACGCCTATCTATTCCCCTTACAATTGAATCCCCTATTACTATAGCTCTACCACACTTTTTCCTTCCATTCTGTGCAGCAGAGCCACCCCTGGTGCCAGGAAGTTAGCTGCTGCTGCCTTCCTCTGATAAGCCATCCCCCCCAACAGTACTCAAAGTGGTATATCTGTTGGAGAGGGGGATGGCCACAGGAGATCCCTGCACTACCTGCCTGCGCCTAGTACTCTGCCTGTTGGTCACCCGTTCCCTTTCTTCCTGTCCAACCTCTACCTGTGGTGTGTCCAACTCCCTAAACGTGCTATTCACGATGTCCCGAGCATCGTGAACGCTCCAGTATGCATCTAATCGCAGCTCCAGCGCCGCAATGCGGTCTGTCAGTAGCTGCAGCTGGGTGCACTTCCTGCACATGTAGTTGTCAGGGACACAGGAAGTGTCCCTGAGTTCCCACATCTCTCAGGAGGAGCAGATCACGGGGCCCAGCTTTCCTGCCATGACTTACCCTTTGATTTAATTTAAACTCAATTAATTAATCAATCCCACTAATTACACTACAGTTAAATAGTTTACCAACAGTCCCTGCGACACCAGAGAGACCTTCGAAACTATAAAACAGAGTTAAAGTTTAAAAAAGAGAGAAATACTCACCAACCAGTCACTTACCTGCTTCCTGCTGACGTCACACTTGGATTACTTTTTACCTCTCTCCCGGAACCTGGATTGGTCGGGCCTCTGGTGATCCCTCGCAGGTCCGCTGCCTCTCCGGGCTCTGGGCCTCGCTGCCTCGGGCTGCTCTTTAAGTAGCTCCGCTGCCTCTGGTGATCCCTTGCAGGTCCGCTGCCTCTCCGGTCCGCCTCTGCAGTGAAGTGCCAGTCTAGATTATGGGACTTGAACCCACAAGCTACTGACTCAGAGGCGAGAGTGCTACCACAGAGACAAGGTTGTACCATCAGTTGATTGACAGTCATAGAAACATAGAAGATAGGAGCAGGAGTAGGCCATTCGGCCCTTCGAGCCTGCTCCGCCATTCAATGAGATCATGGCTGATAATCCAAATTCAGTACCCTGTCCCTGCCTTCTCCCCATATCCCTTTTGCCTTAAGAAATATATCCAACTCTTTCTTGAATATACTTGATGAACTGGCCTCCACTGCCCTCTGTGGCAGAGAATTCCACAGGTTCACCACTCTCTGGGTGAAGAAATTCCTCCTCATTTCAGTCCTAAATGGCTTACCCCTCATTCTTAAACTGGACTCCCCGGCCATCAGAAACATCCTTCCTGCATCTAGTCTGTCCAGGCCTGACAGAATTTTATAGGTTTCGATGAGATCCCCTCTCAATCTTCTAAACTCCAGTGAGTATAAGCCCAATCGTCACACAATCTCCTCATACATCATTCCTGCCATCCCAGGTATCAGCCTGGTGAACCTTCGCTGCACTCCTTCCATGGCAAGAACGTCCTTCCTCAGGTAAGGCGACCAAAACTGCACACAATACTCGAGGTGCGGTCTCGCCAAGGCCCTGTACAACTGTAGCAAGGCATCCTTGTTCCTGTACTCGAACCCTCTTGCTACGAAGGCCAACATACCATTTGCCTTCTTAACCGCCTGCTGCACCTGCATGCTTACCTTCAGCGACTGGTGCACAAGGACACCCAGGTCTCTCTGCACTTCCCCTTCTCCCAATCTATTGCCATTCAAATAATAATCTGCCTTCCTGTTTTTGCCACCAAAGTGGATAACCTCACATTTATCCACATTATACTGCATTTGCCATGTTTCTGCCCAATCACCCAACCTGTCCAAATCGTACTGGAGTTTCACGACATCCTCCTCACAGCATACCCTCCCACCCAGCTTTGTGTCATCTGTTATGTTGTGCCCCACTTTACTTCATGAGTGATGTAACAAGACCCTCCCAGTGTCACCTACAGGTGCAATAATAATGAAATGTTGCCTGTTTCTTCACATAAGTGGGAGAAATAAGGAAAGGGGATAATGACAAGAAGGAGATGGGGGGGTGCAGGAAAGAGAAAGGGGGACAAAGGGCAGGGTTGGATGGCACTGGGCCAGGGAAAGTTGCCCCTCAATACAAGGGCGTAGCCCTGCGCCCATCTGCGTGGCGGGGGGAGGTGGGTAATGCGACAAAGGATAAGTTGTCAGCTAAGGGTGGTGGTAGGGAGGGAGTAATACTGAGTTACTTCTGGGTGAGGAGCTGGAAGAGATACAAGCTGCTTCTCAGCAGGTGGGGAACAATTTGCTTCCTCCTGGATTGGGGGGATGAGTTATCGCACATGAAGCAGGAATGGGCCAAAATTTGGGGTGCAAAATTCAGCTCAGCAGGATGCGGGAATTTGTTCTTAGTGAGGAAAAAGAAAATGCCATGTTTGTGTTCCGTGATGGTGGCCCAGATCAATGTGGGTGGGAAGTCCACTTTGACCTCTGGTTGTGGAGGTATGGATGAGGTTTTCTTTGGTGGTAAGAGGAAGGGAACAAGGTTATCTTTGTCCTCGGTATAGACCGGGTGAAAGAACAGGTTTATTCTCAATTGGGGGTCGGGAGTTTAATAGCCAGATTTCTGTTTAGGATGGTGGCAGCATTTCTGTACAGTGCGGGGAGGGTTTGTGTGCTGATTTCTGCTCTGTAGTGGGAGAGGGAAGGTTTGGTGACAAAATATGCTCTAGGCTTGGGGTGGGGTTAGAATCATTGAATGATACAGCACAGAAGGAGGCTATTCGGCCCATTGTGTCTGTACCGGCTCTTTGGTAGAGCTATCCAATTAATCCCACTCCCCTGCTCTTTCCTGCTAGCTCTACAGATTTTTTTCCCTTCAAGTCATTGTCTTTCGTACAGTAGTAGGAAAACAAATCAGATATCCAGGCCAATGCTTCCGGCGAACAATTCACTCAGGGTGGTGAACCTGTGGAATTCTCTACCACAGAAGGCTGTGGGAGGCCAAGTCACTGAATATATTTAAGAAGGAGATAGATAGATTTCTAGACACAAAAGGCATCAAGGGGTATGGGGAGAGAGCAGGAATATGGTATTGAGATATAGGATCAGCCATGATATTGAATGGCGGAGCAGGCTCGAAGGGCCGAACGGCCTACTCCTGCTCCTATGTTTCTAACAGCGTGGATATTTTTGTAGGGTGCCTGTGAATTTCCTGAGGGCAGTGCTCAATGATGTGCTCCAGGGACTGATTAGGAGCTCCACAGTTGCATGATGTATTTCATAGAATCATCGAATGGTTACAGCACAGAAGGGGGCTATTTGGCCAGTCAAGCCCGTGCCGGCTCTCTGCAAGAGCACTTCAGCTAGTCCCACTCCCCTGCCCTTTACCTGTAGCCCTGCAATTTTTTTTCCTTCAGGTACTTATCCAATTCCCTTTTTGAAAGCCACGATTGAATCTGCCTCCACCACCCTTTCAGATGGTGCATTCCAGATCATAACCACTCGTCGTCTTTGGTTCCTCTGCCAATCACCTTAAATCTGTGTCCTCTGGTTCTTGATCCTTCTGCCAATGGGACCAGTTTCTCTCTCTCTGCTCTGTCTAGACCCCTCATAATTTTGAACACCTCTATCAAATCTCCTCTCAACTGTTTCTGCTATAAGGAGAACAACCCTAGCTTCTCCAGTCTATTCACATAACTGAAGTCCCTCACCCCTGGAACCATTCTTGTAAATCTTTTCTGCACCCTCTCTAAGACCTTCACATTCTTCCTGAAGTGTAGTGCCCAGAATTAAGTACAGCCAGCCTGTCTAGTACCCCTCAATTTTTATCCCATCCAGTATCTCAACTATCTACTCTTTCACTATGACTTGGGCAGCATCTTCTTCCTTGGTGAAGACTGATGTAAAGTACTCATTTAATACCTTGGCCATGTCATCTGCCTCCATGCATAGGTCTCCATTTTGTTCTAATCGGCCCCACCCCTCTTGCTACCTGTTTATTTATTTGCAGATTGGACCATGCTTTTCGCTCAATGCGGGAATGGGGGTGTCTTTTATTCAGTTTCTGTCACTTTTCAGGACAAGCAGTGCCCATTTAAAAAAAAGTTCTGTATTTGATCCTTAATTTATATTCTCATTATAAAATTCTTTGCCCACGTTTATAATGGAACCTGGCAACGTTAACTTGTCACATTGTAATTGCACCTTCCTGGTAGTGAAGACAGGCTATAAGGCAGATGCATTTTAGTGAAGTGAAGCATTTTGGTAGGAAGAATGAGGAGAGGCAATATAAACTAAACGGTACAATTTTAAAGTGGGTGCAGGAACAGAGAGACCTGGGGGTGTATGTACACAAATCTCTGAAGGTGGCAGGACAAGTTGAGATGGCTGTTGAGAAGCATACGGGATCCATAGCATTATTAATAGAGGACAAAATATTTTTTTTTAAGTTTCTTCAAAATTATAATTTTTATCATAATGGACAAATTTGACACTCCACAAAATTAAAATTAGCTTTTCAGGCCAGAACATTTGTTTAGCAGTGAAAACGCTGTTAAATCCCCAGTTATACCGAATCCAAAAGGCCTAACTTGTAATGGTATATTTAACAGCGATATTGCCACGGAAAAGCCCAAGTTTTCGTCAGTTCAAATGATTGAGGCGGGGGGGGTGTTTGCCATTGCCTATCCACCTTCTGAAAGTCCAAATTCACCACACCCACTGGTTCTCCCTTATCTATTCTACCAATTACATCCTCAAAATTCTAGTAGATTAGTCAAGCACAATTTACCTTTTGTAAATCCATGTTAACTTTGTCCGATCCTGTCGCTGTTTCCCAAGTGCTCTGCTATTACATCTTTTATAATGGACTCTAGCATTTTCCCTACTACCGATGTCAGGCTAACCGGTCTATAATTCCCCATTTTCTCTCTACCACCTTTTTTGAATAACTGGGGTAGCATAACCCTCCAATCCATGGGAACTGTTCCAAAATTCTATAGATTCTGGAAGATGACCAGCAATGCATCTACTATTTCTAGGGCCACTTCCTTAAGTACCCTAGGATGTAGATTATCAGGCCCTGGGGATTTATCGGCCTTCAATCCCGTCAATTTCCTTAACACCATTTCCCTACAAATACTGATTTCATTCAGTTCCTCCCTCTCATTGGACCCTATGTTCCCCGACATCTCTGGGAGGTTATTTGTGTCCTCCTTTGTGAAGACGGAACCAAAGTATGTATTTAATTGGTCAGCCATTTCTTTGTTCCCCATTATAAATTCCCCCGATTCTGACTGCAAGGGACCTACGTTTGACTTCACCAATCTTGTTCTCTTCACATATCTATAGAAGCTTTTACAGTCAGTTTTTATGTTCCCTGCCAGCTTACACTCATACTCTTTTTTTCCCCCCTCTTAATTAATCCCTTTGTCCTCCTTTGCTGAATCCTAAACTGCTCCCAATTTTTCTGGCCAATTTATATGTCCTCTCCTTGGATCTTATGCTATCCCTAATTTCCCTTGTTAGCCATGGTTGAGTCACCTTTTTTATTTTATTTTTATGCCAAACAGGGATGAACAAATTCTGTAGTTCATCCATGCAATCTTTAAATGTTTGCCATTGCCTATCCACCATCAACCCTTTAAGTAACATTCCCCAATCCATCCTACCCAACTCGTGCCTCATACCATCGTAGTTTCCTTTATTTAAATTCAGGACCCTAGTCTCTGAGTCAAATACTTCACTCTCCGTCTTCATCAAGAATTCGATCATATTATGATCGCTCCGCCCCAAGGGGCCTCGCACAACAAAATTGCTAATTAATCCTTTCTCATTACATAATACCCAGTCTAAGATGGCCTGACCTCTAGTTGGTTCCTCGACATATTGGTCCAGGAAACCATCCTGTATGCACTCCAGGAATTCCTCCTCCACAGTATTGTTACTAATTTGGTTAGCCCAATCTATATGTAGATTAAAGTCACCCATGATAATTGCTGTGCCCTTATTGCACGCGTCTCTAATTTCCCGTTTAATGCCATCACCAACCTCGGCATTACTGTTTGGGGGTCTGTATACAACTCCCACTAACGTTTTCTGCCCCTTGGTATTTCTCAGCTCTACCCATACAGATTCCACATCATCAGAGCTAATATCCTTCTTTACTATTGTGTTAATCTCCCCTTCAACCAGCAATGCTACCCCATCTCCTTTTCCTTTTTGCCTGTCTTTCCTGAATATTGAATGGATATTGAGTTCCCAGCCTTGGTCACCCTGGAGCCATGTTTCTGTAATCCCAATCATATCATATCCATTTACATCTATTCGCGTAGCTAATTCATCCACCTTATTACGAAAGCTCCTCGCATTAAGACACAAAGCCTTCAGGCTTGTTTTTTTAACACTCTTCGACCTTTTAGAGCTATTATTTACTGTGGCCATGTTTGATTTAAACCCTTGACTTCTCTGCCTGCCACTTTTGTTTTTCTCCTTCCTGTCTTTTGCTTCTATTCTTGTTTCCCATCCCTCTGTCTCCCTGCACAGGTTCCCAACCCCCTGCCATTTTAGTTTAAACCCTCCCCAACAGCACTAGCAAACACTCCCCCTAGGACATCGGTCCCAGTCCTGCCCAGGCGCAAACCGTCCAGTTTGTACTGGTCCCACCTCCCCCAGGACTGGTTCCAATGTCCCAGGAATTTGAATCCCTCCCCCTTGCACCATTCCTCTAGCCACGTATTCTGAAATATCCTTCTATTTCTGCTCTGACTAGCATGTGACACTGGTAGCAATCCTGAGATTATTACCTTTTTGAGGTCCTATTTTTTAATTTACCTTCTAACTCCCTATATTCAGCTTTTAGGACCTCGTCCTGGTTTTTACCTTTTTCGTTGGTACCTATATGCACCATGACAACTGGCTGTTCACCCTCCCCCTCCAGAATGCTCTGCAGCCGCTCCAAGACATCCTTGACCCTTGCACCAGGGAGGGAACATGCCATCCTGGAGTCTCATTTGCGGCCGCAGAAACGCCTATCTATTCCCCCTACAATAGAATCCCCAATAACTATAGCTCTCCCACTCTTTTTTTTCCCTCCTGTCCTGTGCAGCAGAACCACCCACGGTACCAGGAAGTTGGCTGCTGCTGTCTTCCCCCGATGAGCCATCCCCCCCCCCCCCCCCCTCCCAAACAATATCCAAAGCGGTATATCTGTTTGAGAGGGGGATGGCCACAGGGGACCCCTGCACTATCTGCCTGCGCCTACTACTCTGCCTGGCGGTCACCCATTCCTTTCCTGCCTGTGCAGCCTTTAACTGTGGTGTGACCAACCCCCCCTAAATGTGCTATCCATGATGTCCTCAGCATCACGAATGCTCCAGTATGTATCGATTCGCAGCTCCAGCGCCGCAATGCGGTCTGCCAGTAGCTGCAGCTGGATACACTTCCCACACACATGGTTGTCGGAGACACAGGAAGTGTCCCTGATTTCCCACATAGTGAAGGAGGAGCATACCACGGCACCGAGCTGTCCTGCCATGACTTGCCCTTCAATTAATTTAAATCAAATCAATACCACCAATTACACTACAATTAAATGATATACTCAAGGGCCCTTGGTTACTAGCACTAGAAACTATAACCACAAAAAAATTAAGACCTTCTAAACTTTTAAAACTATGAACCTTAACTGCCAAACTATAGAGTAGCATAAATACTCCCAAGCCGTACTCACCCAATCAGCTGCTCCCTCCTGCCTGCGTCAAGTTTTGAATTGTGACGTGGCTCTGGACCGCCGCTGCCGGTCTGAGATTGGTAAGAAAGCCCGCGACAGTGAGTTTAAATACTCACTGGGTCTCCGGTCTCATTGCTCCCAACACCTCTTTCTGGCTGGCTCGCCCTGTCTCCTCTGGCTGGCTCGCCCTGTCTCCTCTGGCTGGCTCGCCCTGTCTCCTCTGGCTGGCTCGCCCTGTCTCCTCTGGCTGGCTCGCCCTGTCTCCTCTGGCTGGCTCGCCCTGTCTCCTCTGGCTGGCTCGCCCTGTCTCCTCTGGCTGGCTCGCCCTGTCTCCTCTGGCTGGCTCGCCCTGTCTCCTCTGGCTGGCTCGCCCTGTCTCCTCTGGCTGGCTCGCCCTGTCTCCTCTGGCTGGCTCGCCCTGTCTCCTCTGGCTGGCTCGCCCTGTCTCCTCTGGCTGGCTCGCCCTGTCTCCTCTGGCTGGCTCGCCCTGTCTCCTCTGGCTGGCTCGCCCTGTCTCCTCTGGCTGGCTCGCCCTGTCTCCTCTGGCTGGCTCGCCCTGTCTCCTCTGGCTGGCTCGCCCTGTCTCCTCTGGCTGGCTCGCCCTGTCTCCTCTGGCTGGCTCGCCCTGTCTCCTCTGGCTGGCTCGCCCTGTCTCCTCTGGCTGGCTCGCCCTGTCTCCTCTGGCTGGCTCGCCCTGTCTCCTCTGGCTGGCTCGCCCTGTCTCCTCTGGCTGGCTCGCCCTGTCTCCTCTGGCTGGCTCGCCCTGTCTCCTCTGGCTGGCTCGCCCTGTCTCCCCTTCCCTCGCTGTCTGTCTCGTACTATCCCTCCGTTATTGCCCTTGATAGTTGATCATTCAGTCCCCATTGTCTGTGCTTGATTGCTTAGCTCTGTGCATCTGCCATTGTATGGCCCCACTTCAGCCTTTTCTGGAGGCAGCCAATGTATCTCTAGCAATGGTTTCTCTTTTTTTATTCATTGATGGGATGTGGGCGTCGCTGGCTGGCTAGGCCTGCATTTAGTGCCCATCCCTAATTGTCCTTGAGAAGTTGGTGGTGAGCCGCCGCCTTGAACCGCTGCAGTCCATATGGTGTAGGTACACCCACAATGCTGTTAGGAAGGGAGTTCCAGGATTTTGGGATAGCGACAGTGAAGGAACGGCGATACAGGTCCAAGTCAGGATGGTGTGTGGCTTGGAGGGGAACTTGTAGGTGGTGATGTTCCCATGCGTCTGCTGCCCTTGTCCTTCTAAGTGGTAGAGGTCGCGAGTTTGGAAGGTGCTGTTGAACGAGCTTTGGCGAGTTGCTGCAGTGCATCTTGTAGATGGTACACACTGCAGCCACAATGCGCCAGTGGTGGAGGGTGTGAATGTTGAAGGTGTTGGATGGAGTGCCAATCAAGCGGGCTGATTTATCCTGAATGGTGTCGAGCTTCTTGAGTGTTGTTGGAGCTGCACTCATCCAGGAAGTGGAGAGTATTCCATCACACTCCTGACTTGTGCCTTGTAGATGGTGGAAAGGCTTTGGGGAGTCAGGAGGTGAGACACTCGCCGCAGAATTCCCAGCCTCTGGCCTGCTCTTGTAGCCACAGTATTTATATGGCTGGTCCAGTTCAGTTTCTGATCAATGGTAACCCCCAGGAAGTTGATAGTGGGGGATTCAGCGATGGTAATGCCATTGAATGTCATGGGGAGATGGTTAGTCTCGCTTGTTGGAGATGGTCATTGCCTTCCTCCGCACTGTGTAAATTGTTCTTTTCTTTTTCCCCCCTTTCTTTCCCCCTCAGTTGCTTGACCACCACCCCTTCCCCCACATACATCTGTAGCTTCTTGCTCGCGCTTGACCTTGATAGTTTCTGTGGAGCACATTCAAGTGTGTGAAACTACGACCCTGGTAGTATTGTGTGTGCTAAAATTTGCTTACCCGAAAGGGTAAACTTTCTGTAATTCATTGAAACTTTTTCCCCCAATAAAAAGGTCAGATTAAAATAATGGGTTAGCATCTTGTAGTACATTAATTTATGAGGATACTTTTTCTTGGAGTAAAATATTTGGTCAGTAGTTAAAAATAGTGTTTAAAAATGTGGTTTGTTTCTCTTATTATAAAGTTTTAATTGAAACTTTGTTTCAGTAATGCAAACAATAATTGTGAAGAGAAGGACCTTGATTTTGAAATCTTAGCTGACCCCAGTTCATGGAGAGGACAGAAAATCGGAGATGTCACAACTGTAAGTATTTACACCTTTCAGTAGTGACTTTCCTGATTGCAGGGGGTGACGGGGTGGGAGGGAAATTGGTATTTTAAAAGTGGAGTTATATTCTGCTGAATGTTTTACAATGAAAAATATCTGTACTCCTACCTGTGTTTCAGACACCTTTTGTTGATGTTTAACTCTTCAAAATGAAGCTTGTATTTATATAGCACCTTATCTGTTTTCAGGATTTCCCAAAGTACTTTTACAGTTAATTGATTACTTTTGAAATGCAGTGACTGTTGCATAGGCAAACATGGCAGCCAGTTTGCATACAGCAAGTTGCAACAAACAGCAAATTAATGACCAGATAATATGTTTGTGATGTTGGTTGAGGGCCGACTGTTGGCCAGAGTATTCCTACTACAGGAAACTTTTGTTTAACCAGAGGTTAAAAGTCCGGAAAGCTCGATCTACCGGCAAAATTCAGGAGCCGTTTCCTATAAGTTTTTTTACTTCTCGTTGCTTTTTTTTTCCCAGTCAGGCTCTGCAAGGTCAAGCTGAAGCTGTTGCTTAGCTACAGAGACTGTTTTGAAGCTGGGTTTGTTGATTCAGCTCCGTATGTTTTAACATTAGCGCTGGTTTATACGGCAGTTTTGATGGGACGGCACCAACTCGGTCCCGTCAGTGCCGGATACCAGAAAGTTTCCTGTAATTAGAATATCTAGCTAAAATTCCTCCAGGACATGTTGAAGGAACTACTAATTAGAGACATTCTCAAACAAACATTTTGTATAGAACTTGTCTTTAATATGACTGCATAAATTGGGGCGATAGGTTGCATTTTATAAAGTATTTTTTGGTTTTCTATTAGTAATGGACCAATAAAAATGTGTTAATTGTTGATCTCTAGTACTTAGTTGGCCCTGGCAATTCTTTCTTCCCCTAGGTGGGTGCAGTTCACTGCTTAATATCCTATTTAGTTGGGAGTGCGCTTCAAACTCATTACCCTCTGAGTTGTGATTATGGTAGTCTCAATTATGGATCTATCAGGTTGCCTTGTTCTGGTTTGAGATACAATTTTAATTTAATAAAGTTTACCAAAAGGAACAATGGGTTTTGTGCTCTACCCCATTTTTGACACTTAAGGATTAAAAGTTTTCTTATTTATGAAATAAGTTTTCGATCTTAATTCTTATTTAGTACTCCTAAGCAATAAAACTTCTGTGGCTTTGATTGTTTAAATGTAAATCAGAAGATAGTAATGGACAGTGGCTTGACTGAGATTCATCACTTTGGAAACTTCAGAATATTAAGTGTAATCACTCCATACAAGAGGCCTTATTTACAGCAGTTAATTTGTTCATTTGAAAATTACTGTTCTGAATAACATTTTTTTAAACTGGTCATCTGGTCATCACTTTTCTATATTTCATGCTTAAATGTTTTCAGCCCTAATTTAATTTTTGCTGTTTAAAATGTTCATTAAAAGTTTATTTACAAATCTTTTGAATGGCTTGATAACAAACTCAGTAAAATTAATTATAATGTAGATAAATTCTGACTATTTTCTTGCTGAGTGTGTGTGCTTGTTATGGGTGCCTTGCTGTAATATTTCCTTTTTTTATTTTTTTGCTTGTTTCACTCTCTCTCTCTGACTACTTTTTGCAGTTTTCACTTTTGAAAAATTGGAGTTTGCAGCTGGTATGTTAAATAGTTATTAATGTTCAGTATTATAAAATTGTTCTTGTAACATTGTATGTAAATGTTGAAATAATGTATGAATACCTGGTTAACAAGAAGATAAGTTAGATTGTCTGCAAAAGTTAACATTGCCATTACTTGCGAATAACTCAAGACGCCTGATTAAATGCTGGTTCTTCAAACAGGAAATTTAAACTCTTTAAAGGTTATGTTTCAATTTCCTACATCAGGTGTGAGCATTTTAAGTTGCGTAAATCAAAAATCTAACATAGTAAAGCATCCCAAGGGGCATCACAAGAGTGTAATCAGAGGAAAAAATGATACTGAGCCAAAGAAGAAAACATTAGGACAGGTGACCAAAAGCTTGGTCAAAGAGGTAGGCTTTGAAGAGTGTCTTAAAGGAGGAGCAGGAGGTTTAGAGAGAATTCCATAGCTTGGGGTCTATACAGCTGAAGGCATGGCCGCCAATGGAGGGGTGAAGGAAACCTGGGATGGATAAGAGGCCAGAGTTGGAGGAACACCGAGTTCTCTGAGGGTTGCAGAGCTTAAGAAGGTTACAGAGTTAGGGAGGAGCGTGGCTGTGGAGGCATTTTAAAATCGAGGCATTGTTGTACTGGGACCCAATGTAGGTCAGTGAGCACAGGGATGATGGGTGAATGGGACTTGGTGCGAGTTATGATACGGGAGGCAGAGTTTTGTTTGAGCTTAAGTTTATGGAGGGTGCAAATGGGAGGCCCATCAGGAGGGCATTGAAACAGATGAGTCTGGACTGAACAAAAGCATGGATAAGGTTTCAGCAGCAGATGGGCTGAGGCAGGGGTGGAGCTGGACGTTATTTCAGAGGTGGAAGTAGATGGTCTGTGTGATAGAGGATATAGGGTCAGAAGCCGAGGTTGCCAACAGTCTGGTTCAGCCTGAGACAGTGGCCAGGGAGGGGGATGGAATCAGTGTCTAGGGAACAGTGTTTGTGGCAGGGAACAAAGACGATGGCTTCAGTCTTCCCAGTGTTTAATTGGAGAAAATTTCAGCTGATCCAGGACCGGATGTCAGACAAGCAGTTTGACAAAACCGAGGCAGTGGAGGGCTTGAGAGGGGTGCTGGTGAGGTATAGGTATGCGTACATGCATACGTGTTTTCGTATGTTGTCACCAACTGCATACTGAGTTGCACCCTATGGAGCAGCTTGATCCAAGTCTTGTACCTGAGCACCCGCACCCCCCCCCCCCCCCTTATGAGTCTGACGACTTAAAATTGGGGTGTTTCTCCAGGGGAGGAAGGATACATTGCATTAAATTTAAAATCGGTGGTTTAAACTCCTTGATGGGAGGAATGTACTTTTCCGCTTACATACTTGGCTTTTCCATCAGTCCTCTTCTAAAGTTATCTTCCAATACGATTTCCTGTCGTACCTTTTAAGGTATTTGCATCAGATGCTTCCTCCAGTTCAGCATCAACGGTCACTTCCATAAGCGCATCTCACGATACCTACAATCCAGAGTGCAATTTCTAATGCTCAGTAACTAGTTGAGCGACAGCATGACCTAGGGAACCATAACAGAAAACCCCTGTCCCGTATGTCAGCTACTGAAATATGACCGGTGCCATCACATGACTTCTTCCTGTATGGAAGGTGGACTGAAAAGCACTCCATTGAGATGACTCTCAACTGGCTTATTCTACATAAAATGCATGAATGAACAGTATACAGTTTTCTCAGTGAGAACAATAAAGACTCAACTTGCTCTTTAAACATCGGCTCACCACCTGTAGCTAAGTTACTGAGGCTAGCTGGCCTAGACTTTTAACTTATTGCTGCAGTGAATCTCCTGTGTCTGAGACAAGAGTCAGACAGACTTCTCTATTCCC
Organism: Somniosus microcephalus; assembly: GCF_052327205.1. Taxonomy (NCBI): domain Eukaryota; kingdom Metazoa; phylum Chordata; class Chondrichthyes; order Squaliformes; family Somniosidae; genus Somniosus; species Somniosus microcephalus. Next base: position 105,095,768 of record NC_140989.1, read on the forward strand.
TGCTATAAGCCTTTGAGGTAGAGTGTTAGGCCCACCAAGTGACAATCAAAGTTACTACCTTTTGATGTATGAATATGAGGGTCCCAAATGTCTACTTTAGCTAAGCACCCAGCTATTTGAATAGAATAGCCCCATGGGTGTCGCAGAGAATGCTCTACTTGCAATGGCTTGAGATGTTTGTGATTGTACACAACAATTACTCCCTTTGAATAACTAATTTACACTTCAGATTAGCATAGTAACCAGCACAGGCTGCTAGCTTTCTAAAAACATTATACATGTATTATGCTTAAAAAAAATCCATCTTGGGCAACACAAGTAATATTCAATTAATTATGCTTCTATTATTCCTAGAACTGACTGAACAATATGCAGTCAAATATTACTACATAAAATTGATGTACATTTTTGAAAAATGTAGTTTTGATAACCAGTTATAAAACTGGAATCTACAAATTTGATAAATTTGAACTTTTTGGTTAACTGATTGTAGAAGTCAGAAAATCTAAAATAAATGACCACATGAAGTTTATCCCATCAAGTTATTAGTAAATTTCTCTTGAGGCTCATTCTGAGAGCCATTTTTAAAGTTTTTTTCCTCCTCTTTAGGTCCAAGGCCTTCTCCCCCACGACCAATATGATGTGCTATACACCATCTAATTACGAAGAGGGTGGACAGGAGATCTGTCTCACACTTTTGCCAAGTCTGTCCAATCAAGCTGCTGGGCAGGACCAAACCATGTCACTCATTTGTTTCTGCTCCAAATTTCTCACTGTTGGAAATATCATCTCTGACTGCTTCCCTTATCCCATCTAGTTCAGATTGCAATCAAGTGTGTGGAGAACAACCAGCGTCCCACCAGTTCATCATTCCACATTGGGGGGGGGAAGAGAGAAAATGAAAATCAGTCACGTTTCCAAGTCCAATCTCGCCACTTGAGGGCTTGTTCTTGGTGGGGGGGGGGGGTACCCTTCGTTAATTTGCAGGAATTTTCTCCCAACTCCAATTAACAGCAAAAAAAGACTGCTTTCTGATAGAAGGTTTACTCCTATATATCTAATCCATTATATTTCCTACAATCTGGATTTAGTTGCATTGAAATGTTGATTGAGCTATATGTCATCAGCACTATTTTGGAACCAAGTGCTTGCAATCACACCAAAGCCTCCTTTGATTAGCCCGATGCCAGTTGACTCCTCTTTCACTAGTGGCCAATCCCTGATTCCAGCTTTAAAGTCTGCAAATAAATGCATTCTATTGCATGAAATGACACAAGTTTTGTTTATTTGTGGAGCCTGCGCCTCATTTAAAAGAATGATGAAGAACTTACTATAATCGAATATTCACGTCTCCCAGTTGGCCACTTCCTTCCAATTATGGCTAGTTCTCATTAATTTCCCTCCAGCAGAAAGTAATATGGAACTCCATTGACAGCTGTGGTTCTGTTTATAATATTTCCATTGTTTGCCCCCAATTCATATTGTATTTGGAGTGCCTTTTTTAAATGATTAACGGAACCAATTGAAAAATGATCATTAACCAGTCACCAGGTTGGAACGAGTGGTCCATGTTCCTGAAAATATACAAAACTGTACTAGAACTTAAATATATTAAATTTAGTGTAAAAACTATTGGAGATTCTATTTAGAAATGAAACCATTGTTGCACAAACAAAAACATTAGATAAAATGTGTGATTTCTTTTAGAAGCAGCAAGTTTTGTATTCTGAAGATGAAGAGTATACCACAGGTTCAGAGGTAACTGAGGATGAAGTGGGAGATGAAGAAGAACTGACAAAAAAAAGAGGTAAAAAATCATAAAGGTTGCATATAAAATTCGTTTATATTGATGCATATCTTGGATACTTGAGCATTTAAAAACTACTCTAATGTATTTTGTATTGCTTGTGAACTATTTAAACTGCCTTATGTATACGAGTACAAAACTTGTATATTCCATAACATCCATAAATAAATTCTTTCCATTTAAAAAGAAATTACATTATTATGATGAAGGATGTTGATGCTGGGGAATGGAACACTTCCCATTTCAGGAAAAACGTTATCACATTGCTGTTTGGGGGACCTTGTCAGGAAATTGGCTGCTGCGTTTCCTACATTACAACAGTAACTGCACATCAAAAGTACACATTTGGCTATAAAACACTTTGGAATATCCTGAGGTTGTGAATGCAAGTTCTTTCTTTACAGATGATTGGGAGGAGGTTGATAGGACGGTAATTGGCCAGGTTAGATTTCTCCTGTTCTTTTGTGGATAGGACATAACTGGCAATCTTCCACATTGTCGGGTAGGTGCTAGTGTCACAGTAGCACTGAAACCGCTTGGCTAAGGGAGCGGTTAGGCCTAGTGTAGAGGTCTTCAGCACTATCGCCAGGATATTGTCAAGGCCCATAGCCTTTACTGTGTCCAGTGCGCTCAGCCCAGCCGCTTCTTAATGTCACCTGGAGTGCACCGAATTACCTGGATGCTGGTACCTATGATGGTGAAGACCGTGTAGGATCGTCCACTGAGCACTTTTGCCTAAAAACACTTGTAAACACTTCAGCTTCATTTCTTGAACTCACATGCATCCTGTATTCTTGAATATTTTGGACAAGCAGTTGATCTGTGATGTAAACAGGGATCTGTGATATTCTAGTTACAGTATATGGAATTTTGCTATTGTGGTAACTTCAAATGGATTACTGCAACAGAATGGCTAGACTATACAAGCATCCATAGTCTTTCATGCTCAATTGGATGAGCAAACTACCACTGTTGAGATCCAGTTTACAGCAACAGAGCATTCCTGTCACACACATACATTTTGATTGCAAACTTATTAAGGATAGGTATGTTTCAAGTAGAAGCCTGCTAATCTAACTGCTTTGTCCACTTATCATTTGTGTCAAAGCAGTTTTGTAACTAGGTGAAAAATGAATTTTCTGTGTCTCATCTATTCAGTGGTTCAGATCAGGGCTGGCCAGGATGTAAATTGGCTGCTTTGGAAGCCTGCGAGAACCCATGTGAAGTTGCGGAATTTCTCTCAGCAGGGGTGGTCCACAGGGCATCTCTATTGGAGGGGTTGATAAACAGCCCTATGCTTAGATAGGGAAATGTATTCCGCTGCCTCGATTCAGTTCTCCTTCCATCGATTTAGAAGGGAATATGTGATGGTTCCATTGAGGTGGACACTCATCCAAGTTAACTGTTTTTAGGAGAGTTAGTGAAGCATTGCACTTTTTGTATTTTATGAAACAAGGAGGTGTAAGCTAATGAAATGTATTGTGTTGATTTTTTGCTACTGGTTAATTTCTGCCTTTCAATAAACTTGATTTGTTGAATTAATTTATGTCTGAAGTTGCATGATCTGATTGTGGTATTTCTTCCATTATCTGGAAAAAAAATTGAAGGACAAAATTAAATGACAGCTTGTCATTTTAGTTGGGCAGTTGACAGCAACTAATGTTGCATTACCAGATGTTGTGCATAGAGGGTCGGTCATACTTGGTCGTAGGTAGCAAGCTCCAGACCCAAGTCCATTACTTCTATCTTTTTTTCTCTCCTCTTGAGCACCTCTCTTCTGTCTCCTCCTTTCCTGTCACCCAATCATGCCACTTTTGTCCCCCGCCCCCCCCCCCCCCAAATCCCTATCCCAACCCTTCACTATTCCTCCTCCTTCCTACACTTGGATTACCCTTGGATAAACCCACAGCTAGCCTCGGTGCCTCACGGCATTCTCCGCAGGGCCTATCCAGGCACCCGTCGGCCCCTTTAGAAGCAGCAACCTTAATTGCCTCTTTAGTCGCCCTTACCGTGCAGCACGACCGCTGGGGGCTATCTCCTTCCTGTTCTACTGCTGACTCCTTGAATTTTGACAACACATCACCATCCTTCTCCGCATTTCTCTCCAGAATGTCCGTTCATTAACTAGGCCCTTGCCCTCCACAACCTCATTCTGGATGATTGTATTGACATCACGGCTTTGATGGAAACTCAGTTAGGGCCAACGTATATGTTGGCCCTAACTGAAGCCTCCCTGCCTGGCTATACTTTCAATCACCTGCCTCACCCTCGGTGGCCCATATCACCAAATCTCACTTTGGTCTCTTCCTGCTACTCTTCTGGCATCTTCTCCTCCTTTGAACAGCTCCTCTTGTTCCACCCCTCTCGCCTATCCTTTAAAGTCTTTGGCGGAGAAATTCAGTTGGTTGTGCCACCCATTAGCGGCTTAAGAGGACGATAAGTGGGGCGCGAGCCAGCTAGCGCCCGGGCACAGCGAGACCTGTGCCTCTCGTGAAATTGAGCGGACATTTAGCAGCGGAGCTAAACCGCAACACCTGCTCAGCTGCGCACACAGATCCTGACGTCATTTCAGAGTGCAACGCCCTTGGGGCGCCCTGGACCTGAAATTCAGTGGCGCCCCCCTCCTTTCCGCCTGTCGCTCCCAACGACTGGTTGACTGGAACGGTTCCCAGTCGCTGTGGGGCTGGGGGGGCGCTATTTAAAGGGGGCTCTTCCTGGCTTCTTTGTGGTAGCCATTTTTGGACCACTCCAGAGAGAGAGATTTGCAGAGGGACAAAGGGAGAGAGCTTTCTGCATTGAGTCAGTGCTTGCTGAGGTACTTTTGGCTTCTGACCAGAACTTTGCAGTTGCTTTGCTTTTTCACCGGCATATCTTTGAGTGGCCACATACTATGGGGGCTGCAATGGGTGGGAACGTTGGGCTTCTCCATTACATTGAGAGGGCACAGACGCAGAGAGAGAGTGCCAATCATGGCCAGACGGAGGAGGGCCAACAGGCGTCGGCACACGAGACCTTGCTGTCCCAGGGTTTTCCACCAACAGTTCTCATACCTCAACATATCTGAGGAGCAGTGTTTTTGGAGGCTGCGATTCAGCAAGGAGGTGGTCACTGAGCTCTGCCACCTGCTTCAGCCAGATCTGCAGCCTCAACTGAGGAGCAGGACGTCTCTGCCGGTGGCAGTGAAGGTAACAGTGGCTCTCAACTTCTATGCCACCGGCTCCTTTCAATCCGCGACTGGGGACATTGCCAATATCTCCCAGTTCGCGATGCATTGCTGCATCCGTCAAGTCACGAATGCCCTCTTTAAAAGGAGACGTCAGTACATCTCCTTCCCCATGACCCCGGACAAGCAGCAAGAGCGCGCAATGAGCTTTGCAAGAATAGCGGGCTTCCCCATGGTCCAGGGCGCCATTGACTGCACGCATGGGGCTTTGCGGGCGCCGCAAGAGAATGCCGAGGATTACCGCAACCGGAAGGGGTTCCCTTCGTTGAATGTCCAGTTGGTCTGTGACCACAGACAGCTGATAGTCGCTGTCAATGCCCACTTTTCAGGCAACAGCCACGACGCCTTCATCCTGTGGCAGACCTTTTTGAGGCCCCGGCTCACCCAGGAGGCTGGCTTCTCAGGGACAAGGGCTATCCTCTGTGCACCTGGCTGATGACCCCGCTCCGATACAATGAGAGCCATCAAGCTACCAGGAACATCGTTGAGCACACAATCGGTGTACTCAAGCAACGGTTCCGCTGTCTGGACCATTCCGGAGGAGCCCTTCAGTACTCACCTGAGCGAGTCTCCCATTTCGTCGTTGTGTGCTGCATGCTGCATAACCTGGCAATCCTCAGGACTCAGCCACTGCAACCAGATATTGGAGCACCAGCAGAGGAGGAGGAGGAGCAGCAGCAGCACCAAGACTGGAGGGAGGCACAAAGTGGAAGGGCCGTCCGTCAGCGGCTTGTAGCAAGTCGCTTCTAGGCCCCCTCTGAGCGAATGGCTTCTGCCATTCAAAGAACATGAATGGAACCGTGCCGCAACCCCTAAGCCGGTCAAGGCAACAAATAGTTCAAAGAGCAAACATGCACATTCTGAATAAAGACACTTATTTATTTAACAAACTATGTGCCCTTCCCGCATGACAAAGTAACAGAGAGAAACCCCCAAAAAAATAGTCAGTCACACAACTGGCTCTCAACCTGGAGACAATGACCAAAACAGTAACAAAAATATGACCTCGGCCTTCAATTAAACAATTAACAACATTTTGCCACACCTCCTACTTTTTGCCCTTCGAGGGTGATCTGCTTCGCTTGTGAGATTGTCCCCTTCCCACCCTGCAGCTCCTCTGCAATGAGACCCCAGTGGCTGCAGCGAGGCTGCTGAGTGTCAGAAACTGAGACTGCAGATGCCCTTGAGGGACGGCCTGGACCAGCTCTGGGCCTGGAGGGCCCGGCTGCTGACTGCTCCAACTCTGCATAGGCGGCACCAGTCTGTCCTACAGGTGGTGGCAGCTGCAGTGGAGAAGTGACAGTGCTGGCAGCAGGAATGCTGTCATCGTGAGAGAGGACAGCAACTCCCTGTTCGGCCAACACACTGGCACTCCCACGGGGCAGCACTGCAGCATGCGGAGTAATCTGCTGAAGCACAGATTGCTGGCCTGCTGCGACGCGATGAGGGCCCCGGCGAATCCTGCCCGATCCAGCGAGGGTGGCAGCAGTCAGTGCTCGTGTGGCCTTAATCTGCGTCTGCATGAGACCAGCCACTGACTGCATTGCAGCACTAAGCAATTGCTTGGCAGCCGTCTGTGCTGCGCTGAAGTCCTGGAGACTCCTTGCCTGTGCTGCGCCGAAGTCCTGGACACTCCTTGCCAGTAATTCAATGGATTCGGGCACCCTTGCCACTGCAGCCATGAGCTCAGTGTGCCTGTGCTCCGCCTGGGCGCTCATTTCAGCGAGGAGCCGCACCTCCTCTGCGTCACTGGAGCAGGACTCGAGGCCAGACTCTCCCTCCGGGGAGAAGGTCGCCGAGCTTCCCTATCCCCCTCGTGTTGCTGCAGCCCGCTGGGTCCTGGAGCTTCACCCTCATCAGACCATTCCCCTCCAGGGAAGACGAGTCCCCATTATGGCCATGGGCTGCCTCAGCTGAGGGTGGCATTGATGGTCCGGCTTCCTCCTCGTCATCACCTTCAGAATCACTCACCGTGGCAACTTGAGGGCCCGCCTCCTCACCTGGCGAATCAGCACCTGAAAGCAGGGAGGTACAAGAATGGCTTTAGCGTGAGGACAGGGTGGCAGCAAGGGAGGCATGAGTGCTGCAATGTACTGATTTGGCTCGAAGGTGGCAAAGGATGCTGGTGTGAGGAACAAGTGGAAGGAGAGAGGTCAAAAAGTGATGACCTTACCATTGCTGTCCATAACGGGGTCGGCATCTCCAGTGGCGACGGGGCCAATCATCCGGCCTGCCATAATCCGCTGGACTCGCTGCTCCAGATCGGTCAGGGCTTGAAGGCGAGGCCGGCCTCCCCTGGTCCGTTGCTGCTGCCTCCCGTTATGCGCCAGCTTGCCCTGCAAGAGAGAGAGGACGGGCTCTGAGTACAGTGTGCAGCCCTGATCTTGGCTGCAATGCCTCCCATGGTCGACTAGCCCTTACGAAGTGTGATCCATACCAAGTCCTCAATGGTGGAACAGGCAGATGACCGTGGTAACTGAGTCACTTTGGTTCAGGGGCTGCGAGAAGCACCACAACGGCTGTGAAGGCGGAAGAAGGCTGCAGCAGAGAGGGGTCTCCAGTCGTCTCGGTTTTTCCTTGCCACTGGACCCTGGCCCCTTTTCTGTCAAGGATCGTGTGGTGGCTGGCTGTGCACCAACCACCCCATGCTAAAAGATACCACGCACAGGCGTCCTTCAGAGGGATCTACATTTACCTCTACAACACGCCAGCGTAAAGTCCTGTGGCGATCAGTAAGTGGTGATGGGGGCAGGATTGAGGGGTCTGGAAGCTCCTAATCACAAGCTGGCACACTTGGCGGTGGGTGTCTGATTCAGTCGTCGGGCTCCTGGATCAAGGCAGGGGAGCCCCCCGGCAGCTACATCCACGACTGAGCAGCCCTATTTAGGATCCGCTCTGCTCACCCTGAACAGGGAGGGGGCTAGAAAAGGTGCCCCAAAAATAGCCTGCCACAATAACACCCTGTCTGGAATACCACATCCAGAGGGGTCACCAAAATGCGGTCCTAAAGACAGAAAATTGAACTTCGGAGCATGGAATGTGCGGACACTAGTAGACAGTGCAACAAGTGATCGACCGGAGAGAAGGACGGCCATCGTATGCAGAGAGCTGAAACGATGCAACATTGATATAGCGGCCCTATCTGAAACTCGACTAGCAGAAGAAGGTCAACTGAAGGAGGAGAAGGGGGGTTACACATTCTACTGGAAAGGGAAGCCAACGGAAAACCCCCGGATCCATGGAGTTGGATTTGCCATCAAAAATGAACTTGTTAGCCAACTCTCCGAATTTCCTGTGCGAATCAATGAACGCCTCATGAAAATGCGTCTAACCCTATCCAACAATCAGATGGCAACAGTTGTGAGTGCTTATGCTCCCACCTTGGATTCGCTAGATGAAGTAAAGGAGATCGTCTATGCTGACCTGGATAAAACCTTGTCTGGTATCCCAAAAGACGATAAAGTAATTCTTCTTGGGGACTTCAATGCCAGGGTCGGTCGGGATTACCAGCATCATAGGAAAAGAGGGCATCGGCAAGTCCAATTCAAACGGACTACTTCTTCTCACTAAATGTGCTGAGCACAACCTCATAATCACAAACACTTTCTTCCGACAAAAAAACAAGTACAAAACCTCCTGGAGGCACCCCCGCTCAAAATTGTGGCATCTCATTGACTATGTCATTGTACGGGCAAGGGATCGTCGTGATGTTCTGGTCACTAGGGCCATGTTCAGCACTGATGACTGCTGGACAGATCATCGCCTTATCCAAGCAACTATGTCCCTCAAACTAAAGCCCAAGATACGTGCTCAGAAGAAGCAGTTCCGGCCAAAATTAAACATTGAATGTCTTGAGGACACTGCCATACAGCAGTGCTTTCAGGATTCCATCGGGCAAAGTCTTCCAAAGGAATACCCACATGATACTGGAGAACATTGGGAACTGCTGAAAGCCACTATCCTCAACACCTCCCAGAACATACTCGGTTTCAAGTCCAGAAAACATCAGGACTGGTTTGATGAGAACGACTCAGAAATTGAGCAGCTCATAGAAAGGAAAAGGAAAGCTTTCTGCGTCTGGCAAAACAACATCAGCAGCAAGGCCAAAAGAGAGGCTCATGCTAGAGTTAAGGCAGATGTCCAGCAGAGAATAAGGGAGATGAAGAACAACTGGTGGTCTCAAAAGCCCCTAGAAATACAACGTATGGCTGATACTGGGGACTCCAGAGGCTTCTTCAGTGCCACCAAGGCAGTTTTCGGACCAAGCTACCGTGGCTTAAACCCCTTGCGCTCTAAGGACGGTTTAACTCTGCTGAAGGACAAGGAGGCAATTGACACAAGATGGAGGGAGCATTTTCAAGAACTGCTCAACTGACACAGTAGCGCAGATCTGGAGTCCATCAATCAATTACTGCAGAGACCAGAAAGGGAGGAAATGGGGGCACCCCCAAACATTGTAGAAGTGCAGAATGCCATCAGGTCCATGAAAAACAACAAAGCTGCCGGCTCAGATGGGATTCCAGCAGAAACCCTTAAAGGTGGCCCTGAGCTCCTGACACATACATGCCTTCCTCCTTTAAAAAAAAATAAAAAAATAAAAATAAAAAATATGGCAGCAGGAAGAAATTCCACAAGATCTCAGACGCTTTGATTGTTACTATCTTTAAAAAGGGGGGAAAGTCAGTGTGTGGTAACTACCGAGGTATCTCCCTTCTTCCACAGGAAAAGTGCTTGCCCGTGTCCTTGCTAACGGACCTTTGCCGTTATCTGAGGAGGTGCTTCCGGAGTCGCAGTGTGGTTTCCGACCATCCAGAGGAACAGCTGATATGATCTTCACAGCACGTCAATTACAGGAGAAATGCTGTGAACAAAAGCAACCACTGTTAATAGCTTTCATAGACTTAACTAAAGCTTTTGACACTGTCCACCGCCAGACTTTATGGCATATCTTGTCTAAGCTTGGTTGCCCCGATTAAATTCATCTTAGTTCTGAGGCTGCTACATGACAGCATGTCCGCAGCAGTTCTCAGCAGCAGCGGTTCTATTTCGGAGCCCTTTACAGTTGAGACAGGAGTAAAACAGGGCTGCATCATTGCTCCAACCCTTTTTGCAGTGTTCATCTCAGTTATCCTCCATCTCATCGGCAATGATCTGCCCACCGGAATTCAAATCCTTTACCGTACTGATGGCCGACTTTTCAATCTCAACAGGCTCAAGGCCAAGAGCAAAGTCTCCATCACTACCATTATGGAGTTACAGTATGCAGATGATAACGCCATCACAGCTCTTTCCGAGCATGATCTACAAAACACCTTGAATGCTTTTTCCAGAGCCTACAAACTTCTGGGCCTCACCATGAATATAAAGAAAACCCAGGTGCTCCACCAGCCATCACCTAATCAGCTTGCAACTCCTCCCTCTATAAAGATTGATAACACCCTTGAAAATGTCAACACCTTTCCATATCTTGGTAGCCATTTATCCTCCAAAGCTGACATTGATTCTGAAATCCATCACCGCCTGAGTTGTGCAAGTGCAGCCTTTTCTAAACTGAGGAGGAGAGTCTTTGAAAATCATGACCTCCAAGTCCAAACTAAAATTCTTGTATACAAAGCCATCATCCTTCCCACCCTTTTATATGGAGCTGAAACCTGGACTACGTACAGTAGACATCTCAAAGCCTTAGAGTAATATCACCAACGCTCTCTACGCAAAATCTTGAGGGTCAGCTGGGAGGACAAGCATACCAACTGGAGTATACTTGAAGAGGCCAATATCTACAGCATCACGACGCTCATCATGCAGCATCAACTCCGATGGATTGGACATATCATTCGCATGTCAGACTCACGTCTCCCAAAACAGGTTCTGTACTCCCAGTTGAAGGAAGGGCAGAGGTCTCCTGGTGGTCAAAAGAAGCGTTACAAAGATAACATCAAAGTAATCCTTAAGTTCCATATCGATATTAATAACTGGGAGGAAATCGCACTGGACCGAGACAATTGGAGAAAATGCATCCACAACAGTGCCGCACTACATGAAAAGAATCTCCAGCGTGCCGCTGAGGATAAACGCCAGCGCCGTAAGGAGAGACAACAACTTAAGAGCCATACTCCAGTTACTACCAATAGTCTTGCATGCCCACACTAGTAGAGTCTGTGGATCTCGGATTGGACTCCACAGCCACCTGAAGACCCACAAGTAGATGACTGATGAAGGACATACCATACTCGAATCCGAGTGGTCGCCAATGATGATGATGACAGTGTGTAAAGTGCTGAAAGTGCGTGAGAGTTTCCTGAAAGGGCCATAGGTGCTGGATGAGGGCTGGACATTGGGCCTTTGGCCATAAAGTGAGGTCGACATGCAGGGATGAAGAGGATTCTGAAAAGGGCACTCACCCTGATGACACAAGTGAGGTCGTTGAACTTCTTCCTGCATTGCACAGGGGTCCTAGGCACCATGCTACTGGAGGTCACTCTGTGAGCCACTTCCCTCCAAGCTTTTCGATATTCGCTGGGCAGCAGCCTCCTGCCATTGTCCGGGTACAGGAGAGTTCGCCTGTGCTCCACCGCGCCAACCAGAACCTCCAAGGCCCCCTCGCTGAACCGCTGCGCTCGCTCCCTGGCCCCCTCCATGGGTCCTTGGTGTTGTATCCGTGTGTTAATGGAGACACGGAATGCAGGAGTTGGTTTAACAGGTGTTTACTGAACAAAGTCTGGAGGTGAACTAAAAGATACAAGACGCTATACAGGCTTATATACCTGAGTGGTCACTACCGGTATTACAGTACACAGGGGCTCTTAAAGGTACATACACTACAATTCCTCCCCTTTTAGATAATTAGTACATAACATTTTAAGTAATCATTAATTAACATGTTTACAAGAACAATAATCTACACATTTGCTGCAGTTAATCAATTATAAGTCAGTCTCTGGAGGCTTCCTGACTCGGTCTGGATAACGCCTCGGTGGTGTAGTAGTTTTCGGTGGTGTAGTAGGTTCTTTTGGCAAGGTCGATTCGGCTTGAATGCCAGTGTCGGGTTCATCTGGTTCCAGTATCACCGGATCGGAGGTAGATACTATGGGTATCTCTGCTTCATTAGGCGTATAGAGTTGTGGTGTAGGTTGTCCCTTTTCGGATGATTCTATGATCTGGTCAGCATGGCGCCTTATTATGCTTTCACCAATGTCCACGGTATACATCAGCGGTCCTAGTCATGTGCAAATAGTTCCAGGCTGCCATTTCTCGGTATGGTAGTCCTGGGCCAAAACTTGTTGACCTATCTGGAAGGTTCTAGTTGGCCTTTCATTCATGCCTTGAAATTGCCAGTTCTCTACGTCCCTTCTGATGTTTGGCTTGATCAAATCCAGCTGGCATCTTAGTCTTCTATTGAAAAACATCATGGCGGGAGTTTGGTTTGTAACCACATGTGTTGCATTCCTGTACGCAAACAAGAAGTTATCTACCTTATGTTGTAGTTTTATGTCTTCATTACCCATGGCCTTTATGGCCTTCTTGAAGGTCTGGACAAACCTTTCAGCTAATCCATTGGTGGCGGGATGGTATGGGGCGGACGTGTAGTGCTTAACCCCATTGTTTTTTTAAGAACTTCCTGAATTCTTCGGACACAAATTGCGGTCCATTATCAGAACAGATCTGTTCAGGCAGCCCATTCCTGGCAAATGTGGTCCTTAATACTGTGGTGGTTTTTTCCGTGGTGGTGGAGGACATCTTTATTACCTCCGGCCACTTGGAGTGTGCATCAACCGCGATTAAGAACATTGAGTCCATAAATGGACCAGCAAAGTCAATATGTACCCTTTGCCATGGAGATGAGGGCCACTCCCATGGATGTAGAGGGGCTTGTGGTGGGGCGTTTTGGACCTTCTGGCATCCTAGACAGCTCTTGGTCATTTCTTCGATGTCTCCATCGATTCCTGGCCACCACACAAACGCTCTGGCTAGGTTCTTCATTTTCACTCCACCCAGATGCCCCTCGTGAAGCTCCTTTAGCACTTTATCCTGGAGTTTGGGTGGAATCACCACTCTGGATCCACACATCAAGGTTCCTCGGCACACTGACAGCTGTTCTCCTCTTTGCGAGAATGCTGGCAACAGTGGTTCGCCATGTGCTGGCCATCCCTTCACTGTTAAATCGTAGACTCGTGAGAGAGTCGGGTCATTTCTTGTTTCCTTTTCAATGGTAGAATTTGTTACTGGTAGACATTCCACTATGGTTGAGTGGAACACCTCCACTGGGTCCACTGTAGGTGCCTCTTCTACCGTTGGCAACGGTAGGCACGATAAACCGTCAGCATTCCCATGCTGTTTTGATCCTTTGTATTCTATGTTGTATTGGTGTGCCCCTAGGAAAAGGGACCACCTCTGTAGCCTTTGCGCTGTCATAATGGGAACGCCCTTTTTAGGGTTGAATATGGAGACGAGGGGTTGATGGTAAATTTTTGTCCGTGTAGGTAATGGTTGAATTTCTTCATTCCCCCCACCAGGCTGAGTGCTTCCCTGTCGATCTGGGCATAGTTACGCTCAGCTGAGTTCAATGAGCGTGACGCAAAAGCTATCGGCCGCTCCGAGCCATCAGGGAATCTATGCGATAATACCGCTCCTACGCCGTAAGGGGATGCATCGCACGCCAGTCTGATTGGCAGTGATGGGTTGTAATGAGCCAACATTTCCTTGGACGTGATCAAGCCTTTGCATTTATGGAAGGCACGTTTACAGTCTTCGCTCCATTTCCAAATTACTCCCGTTTGTAGCAGTTCGTTAAGAGGGTGCAGAACAGTTGACAGGTTCGGTAAAAATTTATGATAGTAATTTATCAATCCCAGGAACGACCTTAATTGTGAGATATTTTCGGGTGCTGGGGCTTTTATGACCGCTTCAATTTTTTCAGGTGACTTATGCAACCTTTCTTCGTTAATTATATGGCCACAATATGATATTTGTTTCTGGAAAAATTCGCACTTGGGGCGATTTGCTCGTAGGCCCCGTTCTCTCAGCCTAGTGAGCACCTGCTCCAAATTGGCAAGGTGCTCGTTGTCGTTTTCTCCTGTTACAAGGATGTCGTCTAGGTAGCATGGAGTCCCCGGAATCCCTTGCAGGACTTGCTCCATAGCTCTTTGCCAGATAGCTGGAGCTGATGCTACTCCGAAAACCAGTCGATTGTACTGGTACAGGCCTTTGTGTGTGTTTATCGTGAGATACTTTTTAGAGGCCTCCTCAACCTCCATCTGTAGATATGCCTGTGCCAAGTCAATTTTGGTGAAACGTTTCCCTCCGGATAGTGAGGCGAAAATATCTTCTATCCTCTGAAGAGGATACTGTACCGTGTGAAGGACCGGGTTTACCATCACCTTGAAGTCCCCACAGATGCGAATTTTTCTCTGTTCTTCAGATTTATCATTATTCAACGTTTTCTTCATGACCGGGACGATGGGTGTTGCCCACTCGCTCCAATCTACCTTGGATAACACGCCTGCTTTTTCCAAATTCTCCAGCTCTGCCTCGACTGCTGGACGAATTGCGTATGGCACCGGCCTTGCCTTAAAAAACTTGGGAATTGCCGCATCTTCCACTTTTATTGAGGTGGTGACGCCTTTCACGGTTCCTAGTTCCTGTTGAAACACTTCTTTGGCGTTAGCCAAGATGTCTTTTAATCGTTCAGGTATGACGTCATCATCATTTTTTTTTCTTACTGGTCACCGTCAGTGCCTGAATGGAGTGCCAGTCTAAACGTATCTTCCTGATCCATTCACGTCCCAGCAGCGGTGGACCACCATCTTGCAGAACGTATAAATACAACTTCTGTATTTCTTTGTCGTTGTATACAACAGGCACCCTTATTTTCCCTCTGGGGTATACTTTCTGCCCTGTATATGTCTTCAAGATAATGGATGTGTCTTTCAAAGGTATATGCGGAAATAGCCGCTCGTAATCTCGTCGACTTATGATGGTCAGAGCTGATCCTGTATCTAGCTCCATTTTAACTGGGGACCCTGCTATCGTGAGGGTAACCCAAATGGTCTGGTAATCTTCTTTGGCAATTACATTATGTAATTTGAGACAGCTTAGTCTCTTGTTTCCGGAGTCGCTATCGCTCTTCTGGTCTTCGGAGCTACTGTTCGTCATCATTTGTACCTTTCTGTACTTTTCCTTATTGATTTTTTTTCTGTCAGTGGATTTTTTGTTTCCAGATCGGCATACACATGCAATGTGTCCCATCTTTCCGCATTGCCTGCATGCTTTGTCCTTGAACCAGCAGTCCCTCTGGTCATGGGTGGATCTGCCGCAGCGATAACATCTCTCGAAACCCCGTGTCATTTCATGGGTGCCGAAGTCCTGTGGCTTTTGCTGTATCTCTGCAGCTCCTCTTGCTGCTGCTTCGTATGATACAGCCACACTGAAAGCCTTGTCCAGTGTCAAATCTTTCTCGGAAAGTAGCCTTTTCTGTGTTCCTTCACTTAGGAGACCACAGACGAATTTGTCTCGTAGAGAATCTGCCAGTCCTGCCCCGAATTGGCAGTGCTTTGACAGCTTTCTTAATTCGGTGAGGTAATCAGCGTTACTTTCATTCTTGTGCTGATTCCTCCTGAAGAATTTGAATCGTTCCGCTATCAGCAGCGGTGTTGGGTTTAAGTGCTCCTGTAGGGTATCAACAATCTCCTTAAAATTCTTGTCCATCGGTTTGGCTGGAGTGATTAAGTTTCGTAACAGCCCGTATGTCCTTGCGCCCATCAGATTTAGAAGTACCGATGCCTTTTTATCATCCTCTACTTCATGCGCTGTGCAATATACCTCCACTCTTTCCACATATGTGGTCCAATCCTCTATCACTATCGAAAGCAGTAATATTGCCAGTCTTAGGCATCCTGAAAATCAAAAATGGCGCCTCCCGCGCTTTCCTTTCTTCCCTGCCGAGAAAAAATGGCGCCTCCCGCGCTTTCCCGCCGCTGCTGACAACGCTGTTCTCCGCGGTTTTTATTTACACCGATATTTTTAATAGTTGGAGACTCGTTCTCGCCAGACTCTCTGGGACTTTTCCCTCCCTCTGCTTGGTCCGAACGCCGACCTGCTTTGCAGCGCCGGCCGTCTCCCGAGTGCTCCACCCTCCGTCTCTGTTTGCCTCCGCCTTCCGACTCGCTCGGCCCTGCTGCAGAGCCACCCGATCGAGCCCCAGCCCGCCGCCCAGGAAGGATTAGTGCAGTAGCTGCCACCAGCTTGGCTAGCTGGTGAAACCACTTTTTTTTTTTTTCCCCCTTCGACCTTCGTCTGAGGAATCGATCTCCTTGAGGTGCTGCCGAATTGCAGGTAAGTCCGTTTCCAATTCGTCACCACTGTTGTATCCGTGTGTTAATGGAGACACGGAATGCAGGAGTTGGTTTAACAGGTGTTTACTGAACAAAGTCTGGAGGTGAACTAAAAGATACAAGACGCTATACAGGCTTATGTACCCGAGTGGTCACTACAGGTATTACAGTACACAGGGGCTCTTAAAGGTACATACACTACAATTGGCTTAAGGATGTGGCAACAGGTCTGTCCAGGCCGAGATTCAGCGCTCCGAAGCGCAGGGTGTGGCTGCAAGTCCAGATCGACCCTCCCCTTTAAGAGCTGACCGACGCCAGCGTGTCTGTGTCCAATCGCTAACTGGCTGCGCCCGCCCTCGGAGGTAACGCCTTGCTCCTCCGGTTTAGCGTCTTGACAGTCGTGCAGCACCTGTTTTAGCGCTCCAAGCACCTCCTGGGGTGAAGCAGGCCAATTTACCAGGTGGCGATAATTTGCGCCGGGCGCGAAATTTTGCGCCCGGCCGATACTTACGCCCCAAACGGGGCGATACTGAATTTCTCCCCCTTTGTTCTCTTCTACCTCCCCAAGCCCCAACCCAGGTTTCTCAGAGATCTCCTCATTTCTTTTGCCCTATCTGCCTCTGCACTGAGCACTTCCTCATTTTTGATGATTTCAATTTTGAGCGCTCTCTCCTTTGATTGCACTGCCTTCCTATTCTCCATTTGTATAAACTCTCCTACCCATATTCTTGGCCACCCCCTCAACCTTGCCATCGCACGTTGCTTCTCTATTCCCATCCTCTTGATCACAGACAAGGCCATCTGTCCAAGCCCTGAGCCTGTGTCTTTCTCTAATTTCTTATCTCCCCTCTCCAAACTCATTTTGTCCATAAGACCACCTCCTGCTTTATCAAGCCCGTTCCCCTAAATTGCTGACCATCTAGCTTCTCTTCATGGCCCCCATGTTAGCTGACATTGTAAATGGTTCTCTCGCCAAGTATTCTCTCGTCCCCGCGCCCCCCCCCCCCCCCTGCCCCTTTCAAAACTACTGTCATCACCCACCCTCGGCCCTCTGTTCTTGCAAACTACTTTTTTTTTATTCGTTCATAGGATGTGGGCCTTGCTAGCAAGGCCAGCATTTATTGCCCATCCCAAAATGCCCTTCAGAAGATGGCGGTGAGCTGCCGCCTTGAACTGCAGAGGGCAGTTAAGTCAACCACATTGCTGTGGGTCTGGAGTCACATATAGGCCAGACTGGGTAAGGACAGCAGATTTTCTTCCGTAAAGGACATTAGTGAACCAGATGGGTTTTTAGGACAACCCAGTAGTTTCATGGTCACCATTACTGATACTAGCTGCTTATTCCAGATTTATTTAATTAACTGAATTTAAATTCCCCAGCTGCTGTGGGGAACTCATGTCTCTGGATCATTCGCCCAGGCCTACTGAATTACCAGTCCAGTAACATAGCCACTATACCGCCGTACCCTTCTCCAAAGTATTGGACAATGTTGTCACCACCCAGATCCGTGCTCATCTTTCCTGCAACTCCATGTCTGAATCTCTTCAATCAGTGCCACAGCAGTGAAACATTGGGGGAGTGGGGCTAATTAAATAGCTCTTTCAAAGAGCAGGTACAATGGACTGAACAACCTCCTCCTGTGCTGTAAGATTCTATGGGGTCGATTTTGTCGAACCTGTCGGGGGAAAAAGGCGGGACTTCCCCTTTTGGGTTTCTGACCCGCCTACTTAATCCGGCCAATCCGCACGATTTTCCCTTGATTGACCTTGTTGAGCCCGCCCAGCGGGCTCAGCAGACCAATTAAGGGCCACCCGGCAACAGGTGACGTCACAGACTGAAATTTCATCTGTCAAGATTTCTGACAGATGAAATATCAGTGTTTCACAGCTGTTTGAAGTTGTCAAACACTGACAGTCTGATTTCTAAGATGAGTCCTTCTACGCAGACTCATTTAGAAATCTCAGCAGCACTAAAAGCTGAAGGCTGTCACTTTTGACTGATCGCAGCCGTTCAGCTTTCAGTTCCGGCTGAGTGCTGGGCTCCCGACGGCTACAGGTAGAAAGGCTGTGAAGGTAAGTAAAAGTTCTTTACACACTTTAGACACACCAAACACACTTATCTTTACACTCATGCACCCATCACTCACCTGAGCGCCGACATCGCGACCCCTCCAACTCATTCAACCCGACGGCCCACCTCGCTAACCTGGCGTGGTTTAGAGCTGTCGGGAAACCCACACGAAACCCCTCAAAATGGGGATTAGGCTAAAAACTGCCTGTTAACTACCTGTTAACAGGCAGTTAATTGGCACTAATCCCTTCCCGCCTGGTTTCGGCGAGTCCCAGTGTGGGGCAGGTACCTGCCACCCCTGAAACTTACGTGGGACGGGGTTTCGGGCGGGATGGTGTCGGGACCCCCAAAGTTGGGATTCCCCCCCCCCCCCCCCCCCACGCCTGAAACCCTGCCTGACTGCTCCCCGAAAATCTAGCCCTATGGTTCTATAATCCCTAATTAAAGTCACAAATAACATCTTCTGTGGCGGACTGTGACCATGGTGCACTATCCCTTTTTGCCCTTCTCCATCTCTCTGCAGCCTTTGATACCACCCTCCTCCAACTCCTCTCATCTGTTGTCCAGCTATGTGGGACTGCCCTCACTTGGTTCCACTCTTACCTAGCCAATCATAACCAGAGCACTTTTACCTCAATTCCTCCAATTATCTATCCTTGGTTTCCTCATTTTCCTCATCTACATACTATCCCTTGGTGTCATTATCCGAAGACATGGCATCAGGTTCCATGTGTCTGCTTATGATACCCAGCTTTACCACTCCACCACCTCGAATCTTCCACTGCCTCTGTGTTGTGAGGTTGCTTGTCCAACATCCAGCTCAGAATGAGCCACAATTTCTTCCAGTTAAACAATGGGAAGACCGAAGCCACAAACTCTGTACCCTCGCCTCAGATTTCAACCTGCTCCCTGGCCACTCTCTGAAGAGGACTGTTTGCAATCTTGGCATTCTGTTTGATCCCAAGCTGAGCTTCTGACCCCATATCCTCTCCATCGCAATGATCACCTGCTTCCATAACATCGTCCATCACTGCTCCTACTCCATCGCACCTGCTGCTGAAACCCTCATCTGTGCTGTTGTTACCTCCAGACTTGACTGTTCCAATGCTCTTCTGGCTGGGCTCCCATCCTCCACCCTCCAGAAACTTCACCTCATCCAAAACTCTCTTGCCCGTATCCTAGCCTGCACCACTATGCTCGCTGACCTAAATTGACACCCGGTTCCTCGACATCTCAAATTTAAAATTTGCATCCGATGGAAGCAGTTAGTATTGATACATTCAAATACAAATTCTTTCAGAAAATAACATTTTGGGATACACTATTGAAATGAGAAGTAAGTTGCCTTTCAAAAGCTAGGCTTTATTAACCTTAAAAACCAGCAGTACATCTTAAGCTCCCAGTCTCAACCAGACTGTGGAGAACTGAATTTAAGATGGCCACCACAGGTCACATGACATCAACTAACCAATAGGTTTACAGCATATATCTCAAGGCAGGAAAACAGGCAACCAATTACAATGCTTCTTATAAAACAAGAATAATCACCACAACTATATATGAGTAATTTGAGACATGACCAGTGGTGGTAAGCGTAGCATGCTTGGGAGGAAAAAAGTGACACTTGTGCAAGTGCAAGTGAAAGACAATGGCTAGATTTTCAGTCGCTTGCGCCAGCAGTTAGCGCCTTAAGAGAAGTGTTTTTCGGGCGCTATGCGTGTAGCGCCCAGGCGCAGCGCAGTTTGCGCCCCGCCCCAAATTAAGTTGCCCGTTAGCGCCGGCGCAAAGTTTAGCGCCCGCCCGGATGCGCGCGCAGAAAATGACGTCATATCCTCGTGCAACGCCCTTTGTGCGCCCCGATTCCAAACTTCAGTCGGACCGCCCCATTGTGCGGCTGGTGGCCGGAGCGTTTGGAAAAAGGAACGCAACACAACCAGCGCGGGCCCCGGGGGGCGCAAATTAAAGGGGACGTACTCTCCAGTATAAAGGCCAGCCTTTTTTCAGAAAACAGTCTTGTGCAACGCATTTCTGGAGACACAACAAGGAGGATAGCTAACTGGTTTCAAGCCGCAAGAGCCAGGTATTTTTGGACTCAGGCCAGAGCGCTGCAAGTGGCCTTTTGGAAATTAGAGTGTTTGCCAGGATTTGATGGGGGTTGCACGGGGTGCCAACGCGGAGCTGCAGCTCCATGTCCGTAGGGCTCGCAGACGCATTGTGAGAGGGGCAGCCCTGGCTAGAGGCAGAGGGGGCTACAGGCGTCGGCCACGTAGGCCTTACCCAGTCAGGCTATACCGCGCGATGTGTTAGAAGGCTCCGATTCCGAAAGGAGGTGATTGCAGAGATCTGCCACCTGCTTCGCCGAGATCTGCGGCCAAAGCTCAGGTGCAGGACGTCTCTGTCGGTGGAAGTGAAGGTGACGGTGGCATTGAACTTCTATGCCACCGGCTCCTTCCAATACGCTGCTGGGGACATAGCAAACATCTCCCAGTACGGCGCGCATCGCTGCATCCGCCAGGTGACCGAAGCACTGTTCAGAAGGAGAAGCCAATTCATCTCCTTCCCCATGGCCCTGGAGAGCCAGCATCAGCGCGCATTGGGATTTTCCAGACTCGGGGAATTCCCCTTGGTGCAGGGCGCCATTGACTGTACGCATGTGGCTTTGCGGGCCCCTCTGGAGCATGGCGAGCAGTATCGCAACAGGAAGGGCTACCATTCTCTGAATGTGCAGCTGGTCTGTGACCACAAGCAGCGCATCATGGCAGTCAATGCCAGCTTCCCAGGCAGCAGCCACGATGCCTTTATCCTGCGGCAGAGTACTGTGCATGACATGTTCCAGGCACAGCCTCCCCCAAGAGGATGGCTACTCGGGGACAAAGGCTATCCTTTGTGCACCTGGCTCATGACCCCGCTCCGCGCGCCCAGGACCGCTGCTGAAGAGGCCTACAACGAGAGCCATCAAACCACCCGCAACATCATCGAGCTAACTATTGGGGTCCTCAAGCAGCGGTTCCGCTGCCTTGATCGCTCCGGAGGAGCTCTCCAGTATTCGCCGGACCGGGTCTCCCAATTTGTGGTGGTTTGCAGCATGCTACACAACCTGGCTATCCGCAGGACTCAGGCACTGCCACCTGACGTTGGACCAGCACCTCAGGAGGAGGAGCATGAGGAGGAGGAGGAGGAGCAGGAGTACGTTCCCAGGAGGGAGCGACCAGGGCCAAGGGCCGCACGACGCCACCTTATTACACGGTACTTCTAAGCCCCCTGTCAGGGAATGGCCAGGGGCCATGAGGGAAGATGAATGCAGCCGCTCCGCAACCCCTCAGCCGGCGAAGCCAACAAACACTAAGAAGAACAACCATGGAGACTGCATGAATAAAAAAATTTTATTACACAAAAATGAAAAGCCCTTCCCACATGAATCCCCAAAAACAATAAACGGGCCCCACAAAAAGCCCAACAAACGACTCACTCCCACAAACTGGGGAGGAGTCACTCCACCTTTCTTCAAACCGGGCCTCAATGTCGGCCTAACGCAAAAAATAAGCCCTCCAACAACACAACCATGGGCAAAATAAAGATGGCCACCGCCATATAAAAGGAAAGCTGCGCACACCCTCTACTGAGTGGCCCGCGAGGGCGAGACCTTGCCCAGCATTTTGCCTCCCCTGCCCGGCCTGCTGCTCCTTCGCAAGCTCTGCCCAGTGGCTGCTGCGAGGCTGGGGGAAGGTGCCTGAGGCTCAGATGCCCTTCCGCCAGATGCCGCTGGGGGGCGGCCTACACGGCGTTTGGGCCTCGAGGGGCCGTCTGCTGAGTGGCGCACCTGAGCCTGGCCACCATCAGCTGCAGCCGCTTGCCCTTGACGCCCCAATGGGGGAATGGCGGCGACGGATGGCGCAATGTGGGCCAGCTGGCGTGTGGGATGCGCTGGCTGGTGCTGTGGCACTCGGCCGGGCCCGCACTGCAGGATCCGCAACAATCAGCCGAGGGGCGGCTTGCTGGGATGGTCCAGCGCGGTGGCTGCCCTGGCGATGCCTGCCTGAGACAGCGCGTGTGGCAGCAGTGAGTGCCCCTGTGGTCCTGGCGTGCGCGCGCATCACAGCCGTCAGGGTCTTGACGGCATCAGTCAGCATGCGGCCACTCGCGGCAGTTGCTGCCCCGAACTCGCGCACACTGGTCGCCAGCGACTCGATGGCCTCAGGCATGCGCCCCACCACGCTCATGAGCTCCGTGTGGCGCCGGTCCGAATCCTCGGCCATCTTATCCAGCTTCCGCACCTCCTCCGAGGTGAAGGTGTCCGGACTGGAGTCGCGACTCTCCCGCTGGGGAGGAGGGGGCCGAACTAGGGGACCCTTGCCGCGTTGGTGGCGGCGAGTGTGCCGAACAGCAGCACTCCCCTCTGATCCTTCCCCCCTTTGGGGGGAAGGCCGCGGGCCACGCGCACGGCTCCTGGGTGGCTGGACGCCACTGGTCCCAGAAGCTGCATTGCCCTGCGACAGTTCCTCCAGGCACTCGTCCAGTGAGGAGGTGTCAAGCATTTCCTCCTCTCCTGCGGGACGTGACTGTTCCCCCGAAGGTCCGGCTTGCTCCTCCTCCTCCTCCTGGTCGGAGGTGCTGTCACTGGCAGCTTCAGGGTCCTGGTCGTCACCAGCTGAAAGCAGGAATGCACAAGAGTAGCTTCAGAGTGAGGAGACGGCGTCAGCGAGGGAGTTAGGACTGGTGGCATTCAGCGCATTGGTGGGACAGTGGCAAAGGAGGTAGCTCGGATGGGCCAGTGCGACGCGAGAGGGCCAAAAGGCGAGGTCCTTACCATTGCCGGGCAGTGGAGGGTCGGATACTCCGCACGCTGTGGGGACAATCACACGGGCTCCCATGAGCACACACACGCGCTCCTCCAGCCAAGTGAGCTTCTGCAGCTTGGCGCGGCCACCCCTGGCACGCGCCTGGCGATTAAATGCTACTTTAGCCTGCAAGAGAAAGGACGGGCTGTAAGTGCGCAGTGAAGCCCTGATGTAGTGTGCACTGCCTCCCATGGTGGAATAGCGTGGACAGAGTGAAGCCCTGATGTAGTGTGCACTGCCTCCCATGGTGGAATAGCGTGGACAGAGTGAAGCCCTGATGTAGTGTGCACTGCCTCCCATGGTGGAATAGCGTGGACAGAGTGAAGCCCTGATGTAGTGTGCACTGCCTCCCATGGTGGAATAGCGTGGACAGAGTGAAGCCCTGATGTAGTGTGCACTGCCTCCCATGGTGGAATAGCGTGGACAGAGTGAAGCCCTGATGTAGTGTGCACTGCCTCCCATGGTGGAATAGCGTGGACAGAGTGAAGCCCTGATGTAGTGTGCACTGCCTCCCATGGTGGAATAGCGTGGACAGAGTGAAGCCCTGATGTAGTGTGCACTGCCTCCCATGGTGGAACAGCTTGGACAAAGTGTAGAGTGCCGAATGGCCATGTGATGCTCATGACTGTCCCAATGCTGCTGGCTGAGGGCTGACCAATAGGACTTTCAGCTCCCTTTGCCCATCATGTCAGGTGTACATGCAAGAATGAGGAGGAGACTGGAAAGGCTACTCACCTTCACAATCCTGGTCAGATCGTTGTATTTTTTACGACATTGTGGGTCCTGGGGGCATCGCCGGTGAACGTCACCCTCTGGGCGATCTGCTTCCAGGCTTTGGTGTAGTCGTGGTGGGTTGGATTCCTCCCACTCTCTGGGAACAAGATCTTGCGCCTCACCTCCAGAGCTGTGACCATTATGTCCAGATCACCCTCTGAGAAGCGCAGGGCACGCTGACGCGCCTTCTCTGGCGTTGCCATGACTCCCTGGGGCTGAGCAGCAGTGTTGAGGCCTCTTTGCAAGGCTGCAGTGTGCAGGGCGTGGCAGCAGACCAATTCGTCCCTTCCCCCTTTAAGAGCTGGTCGGCGCCACGGGGTCTGCTGTCAGTCCAAAAATGACCGCGCTGCGCCCCGCCTGGGCGCTATCCCTCTGGACCGCCTTCTTAGCGCCTAAAGATAGGAGTGGAACGCCTCTTTTAGCGCTCCACCAATCTCTTAGGGCGAAGCCACTGAATTTCCGGCAACGGGGCGCTACTTTGGGGCGGGCGCTAACTTCGGGCGGGCGCTAAGGTTAGCGCCCCAAAACTGTCTATACTGAAAATCTAGCCCAATGTCTTTTTGGTACTTGGTTGAAGACGCCATTTCAGGCAGTACTTCACCATAAGATACTTCAAACAAACATTTTGTATATGTCTTCACAGTATAAGACACAAAATGCATACCAAAAATAGTGGGGAACCAAGGGGCTAAGAGGAGTGAAGAACTTAAAGTAATTAATATCAGTAGAGAAAAAGTACTTGAGGAACTAATGGGACTAAAAGCTGACAAATCCCCTGGACCTGATGACCTAAGTCCTGGGTTCTAAAAGAGGCGGCTGCAGAGATAGTGGATGCATTGGTTGTGATCTTCCAAAATTCCCTAGATTCCAGAACGGTCCCAGCGGATTGGAAGGTAGCAAATGTAACCCTGCTATTTAAGAAAGGAGGGAGAGAGAAAACGGAGAACTACAGGCCAGTTAGCCTGACATCAGTTGTCTGGAAAATGCTGGAATCCCTTATTAAGGAAGTGATAACCGGGCACTTAGAAAATCACAATATGATTAGGCAGAGTCAACATGGTTTTATGAAAGGGAAATTTATTAGTTTTTTGAGGATGTAACTAGCAGGGTAGATAAAGGGTAACCAGTGGATGTAGTATATTTGGATTTCCAAAAGGCATTCTATAAGGTACCACATAAAAGGTTGTTGAGCAAGATAAGGGCACATGGGGTTGGGGGTAATGTATTAGCATGGATCGAGAATTGGTGATTGGACAGAAAACAGTAGGGATAAACGGGTTATTTTCCAGTTGGCAGGCTGTAACTAGTGGGGTGCCGCAAGGATCAATGCTTCAGTGTTGGCTATTTACAATCTGTATTAATGACTTAGATGAAGGGACCGAGTGCAATGTATCCAAGTTTGCTGACAATACAAAGCTAGTTGGGAAAGTAAGCTGTGAGGAGGACACAAAGAGCCTGCAAAGGGATATAGATAGATTAAGTGAATGGGCAGTAAGGTGGCAGATGGAGTATAATTTCGGGACATGTGACGTTATTCACTTTCGTAGGAAGAATAGAAAAACAGAATATTTTTTAAATGGTGGGAAACTATTAAATGTCGGTGTTCAGAGAGATTTAGGTGCCCTCGTGCAGGAAACACAGAAAATTAGCATGCAGGTAAAGCAAGCAATTCAGAAAGCAAACGGCATTTTGGCCTTTATTGCAAGGGGTTTGAAGTACAAGAGTAAGAAAGTCTTACTACAATTGTACAGGGTTTTGGTGAGACCACACCTGGAGTACTGTGCACAGTTTTGGTCTCCTTATCTGAGGAAGGACATGCATGCCTTGGAGGTGGTGCAATGAAGGTTCACTAGATTGATCCCTGGGATGAGAGGCTTGTCCTTTGAGGAGAGATGGGGTAGATTGGGCCTATACTCTCTGGAGTTTAGAAGAATGAGAGGTGATCTCATCGAAACATTTAAAATTCTGAGGGGGATTGACAGGGTAGATGCTGAGAGGTTGTTTCCCTGGCTAGAGAGTCTAGAACTGGGGGCATAATCTCGTGATAAGGTGTAGGCCATTTAAGACTGAGATGAGGAGGAATTTCTTCAGAGGGTTGTGAATCTTTGGAATTCTTTACCCGAAAGGGCTGTGAATACTGAGTTGTTGCGTTTATTCAAGGGCTGAGCTAGATAGGTTTTGGACTCTAGGGGAATCGAGGGATATGGAGAACGGACGGGAAAGTGGATTTGAGGTGGAAGATCAGCCATGATCTTATTAAATGGCGGAGCAGGCTCGAAGGGCCGTGTGGCCTACTCCTGCTCCTTGTTCTTATAAGTTTCATATTGTTGGTGAGTGTGGTTTCCAGGATGGAAAAGTCACTAGCTTGAGTAGCAAAGGCACGGTCATCAGCTTAGATGGATTTTCATAATCTGGTTGCAGGCACATAGTTTGTTGACAGAACAAAAAGGAGTTTTGCTAGAACTGGTCCCTGAGGGAGGCTATTGATCTGGTATCTCCACAAGCTGGTGCGGTCTGCCATATATACTGTACTCTGAAACCTCGGCCAAGCACATGGCATGACTCTTCTATTTTTGGTATGCTGGCCTGTGTCCTATGCTGCTCTTTGATTGAGGACCATACCTGTTTTGAGGTTCTTCTGAAAAACATTTTCAATGAAGGTGGTTCTGCCAAGTACTTGGTCAAATACATTTTATGAAGTTACTGCACATTTTCTAATCCATAACTCTTGCAGAAGGAGTGCAGAAAGCAAGATTTTGCTGATAGTGTCTTGGTCAACGTAATTGTTATTTCAAAGGATTTTTGAGGGTTACAAGAATTACAACTGGTGGCTATCTGAATCATGGCCAGTTTTTAAAAGTAGTGTTTTGATAAGTCATTGATGAAGTTCAGTTCAGTGACTGTCCAACAGAGGGTGCTGTTATCAGTTCAGTAAGTGTGCTCTGAAGTATTGGGAGTTAACATTACAAAGACTGTAGTTTCCATAACCACATATTGTAAATTTCTTATCTGTCTTCACCCCACCACCCCCCCTCGCTATATTGCACCAAATTGTAATAAGTTAAAAGTAGAAAATAGTTTGTGTGTTGTAAGGTTTGCCACTAAAATTAAAAGTATGCAACAAACTATGCTGCCTAACTCTTCTGAGTGTCCCCCTCTGAAATTAGTGCAGCACATGCTCAAGACTGTAACAGTGTTCTCGGTCCTGTGCTGCTGATTGAGATTCCTGTTCAGCTGTCATGGTCTTTCACTGATCAACTTGACAAGGTGGTCACCTTCCCTCTGGTCATGTGTTCAAAGTATTAGATTTTCCCTTTCTTTATTTTGAACATCATTCTCATGGTTTCTTTGCCTCTTAAGCACCCCATTCATTACTCTTTGCAGTCTATCAGACCTTGAAGATCTTCCTGGATGGCCATGAAAGACTTACAACATTGTGTTCATACTTTACATCCACTGGCTATATTATGGTTCCTTAAAGCCTCTTTGTTCTGTAAGATATGCTCCTATTCTTCTAAGCTTTCTTAAAGCTCCCAGTTGCCTTTCTCACTCTCAATTTAGAATTAACACAATGGAGCATACATTTCTAATAGCTGATTATTCACCAAATGATTATTCCCACAAATGTATAAATATTAGAATTGGTCTGCATTCAGCCTGTACAATAGGATTGGCCTTCTGCATTATTAAGATGTGTGTTTCTAGTAAAGGAGTGTTTCACAGGATTCAAAACCTTGTAAGTTTACTATTTTTCTTCTCCCACAGGTACAAAAAAGATTAAGAAAATTGCCAACCAGACAAAGAAGCCAGCCGCCTCTCCTACACAGAAAAAAGAGAAGGTATAAAATGAATGAAGAACTCAAGGGATAGGAAAATATAAAGTTGGTTTTTCAAAATAAAATGAAATGGACACACAAAAATTCTACTCGATTTGCAAAGTATATTTTTAATCAGAGTTTTTTGTTGAGATTTTTCTTTTCTGTTGAACGCAGGTGGCAAACAGGCAAAGTATCTCTAGTAGGGGAGTCCCGAACAAGAAGGCCTAATCTTAAAATTAGAGCTAGGCGATTTAGGAGTGTAAACCAGATGCATTTCTTCCACACACAGGGTAGTGGAAATCTGGAACTCACTCCCTTAACAGCTGGTTGATGCTGGGTTAATTGAAATTTTCAAGACTTGAGATTGATAGATTTTTGTTGGATAAGGCTACCAAAGGATATGGAACAAAGGTGGGTAAATGGAGTTAGCCATGATTTAAGTGTATGGCGGAACAGGCTTGAGGGGCTGAATGGCCTTCTCCTGTTCCTATTTTCCTACCTACCTTAAATAATAAATATGCTTTTTTTTTGTTTACAGCTTTTTCTCATATCTAAAGTGCTTTTTTTTTTAATTTCAGGGGTCTCTTCGAGATGTTTCTCCTTTCACGTAAGTGTTATACTTTCATATTGCTGATGTCTTTTCAGCTTGCAATGTAACATTACTGAAGTTAGCGTACAGAAAAATTATTTAAAAACCTTCTGTATTACAAATTCCAAAAAGCTGTCAGATTTAAGTTGTCAGATTTAGTGTATTCATTCTCTTCCATATGTCATGAGTAATGATTTTAAATCAATAAATCTTCACTCAGGATTTTTTTTATTTTATTTAGTGGGGTGCTCAGTGGGATAATATTCTCTGACAGGATAGCCAAATCTTTTAGAGAAGAGGGCCAACCCCCACTGTAGAGCTACTGCATTAGCCACACTAAAATCCAAGCCTTTTATATACTATATATATATATATATATATATATATATAAGTATAAGCAATTAGGAAGCAGCTATTTTCTAATCCTCCAGGTTCTGAAGGTTTGAACTGCTCAGCCAATTCTTCCTTGTGCATAAAAATTCCCAACTTTGGTGTAATCTTGACACCAAAGAAAGAGGTAATTCATCAGTGGAATCTATTAATTCCTGCCAATTGGAAACAACAAATTGCACTGGTATAGCACCTTTTACTATACAAAAAACATCCCAAGGTGCTGCACGCAGGCATAAGGAAAAAATGGATGTCGAGCCAATGAGGTTTTAGGAGGAATGACCTTGGTTGAAGAGGTAGATTTTATTTTTATTCGTTCCTCGGATGTGGGCGGCACTGGCAAGACCGGCATTTATTGCCCATCCCCAATTGCCCTTGAGAAGGTGGTGGTGAGCCACCTTGAACGCTGCAGTCCATGTGGTGATGGTACTCCCACAGTGCTGTTAGGGAAGGGGTTCCAGGATTTTGACCCAACAACAATGAAGGAACGGTGATATATTTCCAAGTCAGGATGGTGTGTAACTTGGAGGAGAACTTTGAGGTGATGGTGGTCCTATGCGCCTGCTGCTCTTGTCCTTTGTTGTGGGTGTGGGAGGTGCTGTCGAAGAAGCCTTGGCAAGTTGCTGCAGCACATCTTGTAGATGGTACACACTGTAGCCACGGTGCACCAGTGGTGGAGAGAGTGAATGTTTAAGGAAGTGGATGTGGTGCCAATCAAGTGGGCTGCTTTGTCCTGGATGGTGTCGAGCTTCTAGAGTGTTGCTGGAGCTGCACTCATCTAGGAAAGTGGAGAGTATTCCATCACACTCCTGACTTCTGCCTTGTAGATGGTGGAAAGGCTTTGGGGAGTCAGCAGGTGAGGCACATGCTGCAGAATGCCTAACCTCTGACCTGCTCTTGTAGCCACAGTATTTATGTGGCTGGTCCAGTTAAGTTTCTGGTCAATGGTGACCCCCCAGGATGCTGATGGTGGGCGATTCAGCGATGGTAATGCCGTTGAATGTCATGGGGTGGTGGTTAGACTCTTGTTGGAGATGGTCATTGCCTGCCATTTGTGTGGCGCGAATGTTGCTTGCCACCGATCGGCCCAAGCCTGAATGTCGTCCAGGTCTTGCTGCATGCGGGCATAGACTGCTTTATTATCTGAGGAGTTGCGAATGGAACTGAACACTAATCATCAGCGAAGACCCCCACTTATGATCGAGTGAAGGTCATTGATGAAGCAGCTGAAGATGGTTGGGCCTAGGACGCTGCCCTCAGGAACTGCTGCAGCAGTATCCTGGGGTGGAAATGATTGGCCTCCAACAACCACCTTCCTTTGTTCTAGGTGTGATTCCAGCCAGTGGAGAGTTCCCCCGCCCCCCCCACATTTCCCATTGACTTCAATTTTACTAGGGCTCCTTGATGTCACACCCGGTCAAATGTTGCCTTGATGTCGAGGACAATTACTCTCGCTTCGCCTCTGGAATTCAGCTCTTTTGTCCATGTTTGGACCAAGGCTGTAATGAGGTCTGGAGCTGAGTGGTCATGGCCTAACCCAAACTGAGCAGCGGTGAGCAGGTTATTGGTGAGTAAGTGCCGCTTGATTGCATTGTCGACGATACCTTCCATCATTTTGCTGATGATTGGGAATAGACTGATGGGACGGTAATTGGCCGGAGTGGATTTGTCCTGCTTTTTGTAGACAGGCCATACCTGGGCAGTTTTCCACATTGTCTGGTAGATGCCAATGTTGTAGCTGTACTGGAACAGCTTGGCTAGAGGCGCAACTAGTTCTGGAGCACAAGTCTTCAGCACGATAGCTGGGATGTTGTCTGGGCCCATAGCCTTTGCTGTATCCAGTGCGCTCAGCCATTTCTTGATATCCTGCGGAGTGAATCAAATTGGCCGAAGACTGGCTTCTGTGATGGTGGGGACCTGAGGAGGAGGCTGAGATGGCTCATCCACTCAGCACTTCTGGCTGTAGATGATTGCAAACGCTTCAGCCTTGCCTTTTGCACTCGCATGCTGGGCTCCGCCATCGAGGATGGAAATGTTCATGGAGCCACCTCCTCCCGTTAGTTGTTTAATTGTCCACCACCATTCACGACAGGATGTGGCAGGATTGCAGAGTTTTGATCTGATCCATTGGTTGTGAAATCGCTTAGCTCTGTCTGTAGCATGCTGCTTCTGCTGTTTAGCATGCATGTAGCCCTGTGTTGCAGTTTCCCCAGGTTAGCACCTCATTTTTAGGTACACCTGTTGCTGCTCCTGGCATGCTCTTCTACATTCATCATTGAACTAGGGTTGGTCCCTTGGCTTGATGGTAATGGTAGAGTGAGGGATGTGCCAGACTGAGATTACAGATTGTGGTGGAATACCATTCTGCTGCTGCTGATGGTCCACAGCGCCTCTTGGATGCCCAGTTTTGAGCTGCTAGATCTGATCTGAATCTATCCCATTTAGCACGGTGGTAGTGCCACACAACACGATGGAGGGTGTCCTTTCTGTGAAGATGGAACTTCACTTCCACAAGCACTGTGCGGAGGTCACTGCTACCAATACTGTCATGGACAGGTGCATCTGCGACAGGTAGATTGGTGAGGACGAGGTCAAGTAGTTTTTTTCCCTCGTGTCGGTTCTCACCACCTGCCGCAGGCCCAGTCTGGTAGCTATGTCCTCCAGGACTCTGCCAACTCAGTCAGTAGTGGTGTTACCGAGCCACTCTTGTTGATGGACATTGAAGTTCCCCACTCGGAGAGAGGTGAAGAGGCTGAGGGTTTAATGGAGGGAGCACGGACACCAATGGTGGGTAGGGTGGGGGGGATGCATAAGAGGCCAGAGTCAGGAATTGTGAGCTGTGGCAGAGATGGGAAGTGGCAAGGTTATGAAAGGGTTTATGTACAAGAATGGGAATTTTAAATTTGAGGCATTGAGAGACCAGGAGCCAATGTCGATCAGCAATAACTGGGATAATAAGGTGAGTGGGATTTTATGTAGGTTAGAATACGGGGAGCAGAGTTTTAGACGAGCTGAAGTTTATGGCGGGTGGAAGATGAGAGTCCAGCCAACAGAGCATTGGTATAATTGAGTCTGGAGCTGACAGAGTCACGGATGAGGGTTTCAGCTGTAGACGTCCTGAGACCGGGACGAAGTGGGTGATGTGAAGTCGACCACCTTTGTGCGGGATAGGATATGGCATTGAATATGACACTGAGGGTGCAAACAGTCTGGTTCAGCCCGAGACAGTCACTGGGGAAGAAGATGGAATCGGTGGTGAGGTTATAGAGTTTGTGGTAGGAGCCAAAGACAATGGCTTCTGTCTTGCCAATGTTTATCTGGAGGGAATTGCAGCTCATCCAAGACTGGATGTCAGATGAGCAGTCTGATAACAAAGACAGTGGTGGAGTTGAGATGGGTGGGAGAGGTAGGTGTCATCATATAGGGAGTTGAGGGAAAGAGCAGCATAGATTTTGGAGGTGACAACTTGGTTACAGACTTGAGAGGAAAGGGAGTTTGGAAATGAGGCAAAACTAAAGGCATTCAAAAGCATAACCACTACACTGGCTAATTTTAAAGATGTTGCGTGCAAATTGGTATAGAGTCAAGCAGATCAGAGAGTTAAATGCGTGGCTCAATGGTGTGGGAAGAAGGGGGTTTCAATTCATGGGGCACTGGCACCAGTACTGGGGAAAGAGGGAGCTGTTCCGTTGGGACGGGCTCCACTTAAACCGGGCTGGGACCAGCATCCTGGCGAATCGAATAACTAAAAAGGGGGGGGGAGGAGTCAGGTGAGGGGAAATTTAGAAATCTAAAGAGAAAGGGCAAGGCAATAGAGCAGTGTAGTGAGTTTAACGGTAGCAATACAACAGAGAATAAGGTCAAAGCAGGGAATAATGGTAAAAACATCTAAATTAAAGGCTCTTTATCTGAATGCAAGAAGCATTCGTAACAAGATAGATGAACTAGTGGCACAAAGAGAAAAATGGGTTTGATCTAATAGCCATTACAGAGAAGTGGTTGCAAGGTGACCAAGGTTGGGAACTAAATGTTCTAGCGTACTTGACGTTTCGAAGACAGGCAGAATGGAAAAGGGGGGGGTAGCCCTGATAATGAAGGACAACATGAGGACAGTAGAGAGAAAGGATCTCTGTTTGGAAGATCAGGAAGTAGGAATAACATGGGGCAGAAAACACTGGTAGGAATAGTATATAGGCCCCCTAACAGTAGCTATACTGTTGGACAGAATATTAATCAAGAAATAGTAGGAGCTTGTAACAAAGGTAATGCAATAATCGTGGGGGACTTTAATCTTCTTATAGACTGGACAAATCAAATTGGCGAAGGTAGTCTGGAGGACGAGTTCATGGAATGCATTTGGGACAGTTTTCTGGAACAATACATCATGGAACCAACCAGGGAACAGGCTATTTTAGATCTTGTATTGTGTAATGAGACGGGGTTAATTAGCAATCTCACAGTAAAGGATCCTTTGGGGCAGAGTGATCTTAATATGATAGAATTTCACATTAAGTTTGAGAGTGACTTGCCTAAGTCTGAAACTCAAGTCTTAAACTTAAATAAAGCCAATTACATAGGTATGAGGGGCGAGTTGGCTAAGGTAGATTGGAAAAATAGATTAAAAGGTATGGTGGTAGATATGCAGTGGCTAGCATTTAAAGAAATATTTCATAATTCTCAACAAAAATACATTCCATGGAGAAACAAAAACTCCACAGGAAAAATGATCCATCCATGGCTAACTAAAGAAGTTAAGGACCGCATTAGATCGAAAGAAGAAGCTTATAATGTTGCGAAGAATAGTAGTAAGCCTGAGGACTGGGAGAGTATCAGAAACCAGCAAAGGATAACCAAAAAATTGATAAGGGGAAAAAATAGAATGAGAGAGAAAACTAGCAAGAAATATAAAAACAGATTGGAAGAGATTCTACAAGTATGCAAAAAGGAAGAGAGTAGCAAAAGTAAATGTTGGTCCCTTAGAGGCTGAGACAGGAGAAATTATTATGGGGAATATGGAAATGGCAGAGGCGTTAAACAAATATTTTGTATCTGTCTTCACAGTAGCAGACACAAAGCATACCAAAAATGGTGGGGAACCAAGGGTCTAATAAGGGTGAGGAACTTAACGTAATTAATATAAGTAGAGAAAAAGTACTAGAGAAACTAATGGGACGAAAAGCCAACAAATCCCCTGGACCTGACGGCCTAGATCCTAGGGTTCTAAAAGAGGCGGCTGCAGAGATAGTGGATGCATCTTCCAAAATTCCCTAGATTCTAGAATGGTCCCAGTGGATTGGAAGGTAGCAAATGTAACACTGCTATTCAAGAAAGGAGGGAGAGAGAAAACAGGGAACGACAGGCCAGTTAGCCTGACATCAGTCGTCAGGAAAATGCTGGAATCCATTGTTAAGGAAGTGGTATCAGGGCACTTAGAAAATCATTATATGATTAGGCAGAGTCAACTTGGTTTTATGAAAGGGAAATCATGTTTGAAAAATTTTAGTTTTTTTGAGGATATAACTAGCAGAGTAGATAAAGGGGAACCAGTGGATGTAGTATATTTGGATTTCCAAAAGGTATTGGATTAGGTGCCACATAAAAGGTTATTACACAAGATGAGGGCTCATGCGGTTGGGGATAATATAGTAACATAGAAACATTGAAAAATAGGAGCAGGAATAGGCCATTCGGCCCTTTGAGCCTGCTCCACCATTCAATATGATCATGGCCGATCCTCTAGCTCAATACCATATTCCTGCTCTCTCCCAATACCCCTTGATGCCTTTTGTGTCTAGAAATCTATCCATCTCCTTCTTAAATATATTCAATGACTTGGCTGCCACAGCCTTCTGTGGTAGAGAATTCCACAGGTTCACCACCCTCTGAGTGAAGAAATTTCTCCTCATCTCAGTCCTAAATGTCCTACCCTGTATCCTGAGACTATGACCCCTCATCCTAGACCCCCCAGCCAGGGGAAACATCCTCCCTGCATCCAGTCTGTCTAGCCCCGTCAGAATTTTATACGTTTCAATGAGATCCCCTCTCATTCTTCTAAACTCTAGTGAATACAGGCCTAGTCGACCCAATCTCTCCTCATACGACAGTCCTGCCATCCCGGGAATCAGTCTGGTGAATCTTCGCTGCACTCCCTCTATGGCAAGTATATCCTTTCTTGGGTAAGGAGACCAAAACTGCACACAGTACTCCAGGTGTGGTCTCACCAAGGCCCTGTACAACTATAGTAAGACATCTTTGCTCCTGTACTCAAATCCTCTTGCAATGAAGGCCAACATACCATTTGCCTTCCTAACTGCTTGCTGCACCTGCATGTTTGTTTTCAGTGACTGGTGTACAAGGACACCCAGGTCCCTTTGTACATCAGCATTTCCCAATCTATCACCATTTAAATAATACTCTACCTTTCTGTTTTTTCTACCGAAGTGGATAACTTCACATTTATCCATGTTATACTGTATTTGCCCACTCATTCAACTTGCCTAAATTGCCTTGAAGCCTCTTTGCATCCTCCTCACAGCTCACAATCCCACCTAGTTTCGAGTCGTCGGCAAACTTGGAAATATTACATTTGGTTCCCTCATCCAAATCATTGATATATATTGTGACTAGCTGGGGCCCAAGCACTGATCCCTGCGGTAGCCCACCGCCTGCCACCCCGAAAAAGACCCATTTATTCCTACTCTGTTTCCTGTCTGTTAACCAATTTTCAATCCATGCCAGTATATTACCCCCAATCCCATGTGCTTTAATTTTGCACACTAACCTCTTATGTGGGACTTTATCAAAGGCCTTCTGAAAATCCAAATACACCTCATCCACTGGTTCTCCCTTATCTATTCTACCAGTTACATCCTCAAAAAACTCCAGTAGGTTTGTCAAACACCGTTTCCCTTTCATAAATCCACGTTGACTTTGTCTAATCCTGTTGATATTTTCTAAGTGTCCTGTTATCACATCCTTCATAATAGACTCTAGCATTGTTAGGCTAGGATGTTAGGCTAAACGGTCTGTAGTTCCCCGTTTTCTCTTTTTTTTAAATAGTGGGGTTATATTTGCCACCCTCCAATCTGCAGGAACTGTTCCATAATCTATAGAATTTTGGAAGATGACAACCAATGCATCCACTATTTCCATGGCTACCCCTTTTAGTACTCTGGGATGCAGATTATCAGGCCCTGGGGATTTATCAGTTTTCAGTCCCATTAATTTCGCCAGCACTTTTTTTACTAATACTAATTTCCTTTAATTCCTCCGTCTCACGAGACCCTTGGTTCCCTAGCATTTCTGGGAAGTTATTTGTGTCCTCTTCCGTGAAGACAAACCAAAGTATTTGTTTAATTGCTTAGCCATTTCCTTGTTCCCCATTATAAATTCTCCCATTTCTGACTGTAAGGGACCTACATTTGTCTTCACTAATCTTTTTCTTTTTACATACTTCCCTCTCCCCCCTCCCCCCCCCCCGCTCTCCCCCACTCTCTTTCCCCCCCCCACTCTCTTTCCCCCCCCCACTCTCTTTCCCCCCCCCCACTCTCTTTCCCCCCCCACTCTCTTTCCCCCCCCACTCTCTTTCCCCCCCCACTCTCTTTCCCCCCCCACTCTCTTTCCCCCCCCACTCTCTTTCCCCCCCCACTCTCTTTCCCCCCCCACTCTCTTTCCCCCCCCACTCTCTTTCCCCCCCCCACTCTCTTTCCCCCCCCCACTCTCTTTCCCCCCCCCCACTCTCTTCCCCCCCCCCACTCTCTTTCTCCCCCCCCACTCTCTTTCCCCCCCCCCACTCTCTTTCCCCCCCCACTCTCTTTCCCCTCCCTTTCCCCCCCCACTCTCTTTCCCCCCCCACTCTCTTTCCCCCCCCACTCTCTTTCCCCCCCCACTCTCTTTCCCCCCCCACTCTCTTTCCCCCCCCACTCTCTTTCCCCCCCACTCTCTTCCCCCCCCACTCTCTTCCCCCCCACTCTCTTCCCCCCCCCACTCTCTTCCCCCCCCACTCTCTTTCCCCCCCCACTCTCTTTCCCCCCCCCACTCTCTTTCCCCCCCCACTCTCTTTCCCCCCCCACTCTCTTTCCCCCCCCCACTCTCTTTTCCCCCCCCACTCTCTTTCCC